>NC_057796.1:317563003-317639480 GCF_018294505.1 Triticum aestivum | reverse complement strand
GTCAAAAAAATAAAAGAAAATAAGTTTCCCATGTGATATGTGGTCTAGTTGTTGGGAAAATTTACAAATATAAATTTCGACTTTATTTGCAAAATCTCTCTGGAATTTGTAAAATGGGCATAACTTTTGCATACGAATTCGGATTAAAAAGTTTTTTATATGAAAAATCATCTACTCGAAAAGTTATATCCAAATTTGGCGGCTACCGACAAGCCAGGAACTCCGGCAAGCAATACTACAAGATCCACTGCACCAAGGGCCACGACCTCCAGAACTGCCGACAAGTCGAGCTGCTTGCTGAGAAGCAAAAGGCTGAGTACAAGAGGCGGGACAAGGAGAAGGACCAGGACGGTGCTGAGGGATCCGGCAAGAAGCGTGGCAGCCAAGGAGGCCGCCCCGGCAAGGACAACCAGCAAGAGAGGCCCGCCCGGGGCCGCGACAAGAAACAAGAAGACGATGATCACGACGAGGACGACGAGTCTGGTGAGCAAGGTGATGCGCCATTAGTATACCAAATACTAATGGCGCACCAGTGGTGCGCCATTAGTATTTAATACTAGTGGCGTGGTACTAGTGGCGCACCAGTAGTGCGCCATTAGTAGGCAAAACTGGTGCGCCACTAGTAGGCCTTTTCCTAGTAGTGGGTGGAGCAACATGGGGCCCACGAGGGTGGAGGGCGTGCCCTTGGGGGGGGGGGTAGGCGCGCCCCCTGTCGGTGTGGAACGACACCTATGAGATCACAAGAATCCCTACTACGGTTGCCGGGGCACGGGGTTGCGAGAAGAGCAGGGCTAGTAGACAGCACAAGGATCGTTTACCCAGGTTCGAGCCGCGAGGATGCGTGAAACCCTAGTCCTACTTTGGTGGGTGTATTTCAAAGAGTTCTTGAGCTCTCGAACTAGCTGTGGTCAGTGCATGGTTCGAAAGAGCCGAATCCTTCTCAAGTATGCCATGGGCCTCCTTTTATAGTCAGAAGGGGCTGCCACAGTGGCACATAGGAGGTGGAAAGGCGTACAGTGCCCTGAGCTTATTGCTCGTATTACAGGACAAGACGCATTTAATGCGTAGCTTAGGTCTGACCTTGCTTTATCGGGGACGGGGGCGAGGCCCGTCCCATCCGTCGCCGCTCCTCCTCGCTTCGACACGCGCCTCGGCCAGTGATGCGTGCGGTGCCATGTAGGCAGGCAGGCCGCGAGGTGGCGCGGTGGTGGAGCCTTCATGAAGATCTGCATGCTGCCACGCAGGCGCTCGATGAGTTGGCCTGGGAGCTGCATGTTCCCACGCAGGTGCCCGCCCAGCTGGTTGGGCTGGCAGCTGCATGTGATTGGCGGTGGAAGCATGGTTGACGTGGGATTGGCGGTGGCCCTGCTGGCGTTCTCGGCGAGGGACTTGCCGGGTGGCCCGGAAAGGGTCTTGCCATGGCGCGCTGTCGTCCCCGGCAAGGGCCTTGCCGGGGGTCTGGTAGCCTTCCTCGGCAAGGATCTTGCTGAGGATCGTCGTCTTCTAATCCTCATATGATCCTGAATATGTCTTCACAAAGATCTGCATGCCACCACAGAGGCGCCTTCCCGAGCCCTGGCCCCACGTGGATGATGGCATTGGGGACCGTGGGCTCAAGGGTGGCTCGCTCTGTTGGTGTGGGGCGAGCTGCCCCGGCAAGGGTCTTGCCGGGGCTGCTGAGGCTGCCCCCGGCAAGGGTCTTGCCAGGGGAACCTGCTTCGTCCCTCTGCTCTTTGTGGTCTTGGCCTTGGCGTTGCTCTGATCATCTTGGGCTTCGGTCTTACCTTGGCTCACCTCCCCTGTTCTGCTTAGCGTGACCGTAGGCGCGGCTCCGACTGCCCGTGCATAGGTAGAGGGGGTACAAAAACGCACCCCTCTTTTTGTACATCGACAGGAGCCCCCGGGCCTGGGCCAGACATAAGCGCGACACGTTGTTAGGTCAGGCCCAAAACGGTGCGCGGGCAGGCGGGGCGGTTTTTACCGCGGTAAAACTTTTTGCGCGCTGCGCTCCCCACGACCCGCGCGCGCGGTGCGGCGTGGAGGGGTGTGCGTGACATGGGCGGCATGCGTGGGGCGGTTTTTGCACGCCTGCGTCACATCGCAGTAAAGAGGCGGCTCGCGCCTTCCCCGTAAAAAGAGGGAGGCGTGGAGGCGCGGCTCATTTACTGAATGGGGCCGGGCCGCGGTCTTCAAGGCGTCCACTCCCCACGATCACGTGGTGGGGAGATGTCGCTTCACCCGTCCCCTCAGTTCTGCACGTCTGCCACGCGTCCTTCATGCGCCTGGGGTGGCAAGTGGTGGAGGCGGGAAACCGGGCCGTCGCGGGTTGGGGCAGCGGGTCGGTCCTGATTCCCTGTGCCTTCGGTGGCTGGATTGGCCGAGCGGGGCGGCCGAGCCCTGACCCCGCCCCTTTATAAAGAGGTGGAAGGGGGGATGGCGTCCCGCATTCTCCTGTCATCTATCTCTTCTTGCTTCTGCTTCTTCCTTTCACTCGTCATGGAGAAAGGGAACCTGGATCCCTCGACGGTGGCGGCGAGGGTCGCCGCACGACAGCGCGCCCCTCCTCCTCCTGAGCCCGTGGTGGTGGAACCGGCCGCGAGGGGAAGGGGAGGGGGCGAGGCCGTGGGCGAGGCCGGGGCAGAGGTCGTAGTGCTCGGGGAAGAGGAGGACGGGGCGGCGCGCCGGCTTCGCCCCCGCCAATGGTGCCTTTCCCGATGGAAGGCCATGTCGGAGACCAGCCCCGCGAGTTCTTCATCAGGCTGCGCCGGCCTCCGCGTCATCGTCTCCGTCTTCCTGCCCCATTTGCTCGGGAGATGGAGCGTGACCGGCCCCAATCCCTCATATTGCATATGAGGGGTTGTGGGAATGGTGGCACGCGGGTTGACGTCGACTTCCCGGCTCCTCGGGTCATGTACCTCCGTCGTGGGTGGAAGACGTTTGCTCGCATCCACAGCCTGACGGCGGGGCTCGTCCTATACTTCAAATTAAAGGAGGACGGCCTGCTCTCCGTCAAGGTCTTCGGAGAGTTCGGAACTCGCCTGAAGTGCTGCGTGGAGAGCTCCTCTGATGGAGATTCCGACGATGGAAGCTCTTCCTCGAGCGAAAGTGATGAGGAGGACAGCGGGGCAGATGACGGGGACGAGTCCGACTAGCAGTCGGACGCCCCGCGCCTGGGCGGGTGCGGCAGCAGCAGCATCTGCACCTGGTCGCTCCTCCGGCAGAGGTTTGCCGGGGGCGGGGCCAGCTCCTTGAACTTCTTGGGGCCGTCTCCTTGGGCAGTTGGCGTCGGGAGGCTGCGGAAGAGGAAGAGGGCGGGTGGCAAGGCCGTCAACTCGGAGTACGCGGGCACCGACGCCTTCATCGCGTATTGCCGGTCCTGCCGCCTCGTCTTCCAGCTCCTTTCCCGGCACCGTCATCACCGGCCCACCCGTGGGCGGCCACCGAGGTGTTCTCTTGGTGCTTTCTACTGCTCGTAGCTTGCCTAGGCGCCCCTTTTGCCCTTTCGCCTTCTTGACCTGCCTCCTGAGGAGAGGGACAAGAAAGGGATTACGGGCATCTTATCTCTTTTTTAGTTTGTAAGCCTGCGGGCCTTCGTTAAATTTAGAACTTGTAATCCCCTTGCTCATGTTCTTCATTCCGTATGAACTGTACCTGTATGGCATGTTTTTTAATGAAAAAGGGATGCTTGTCGGGTTTTTCGTTCGTGGGTAAATCCCGCGACAAGGAGCGGATCCTTGTTATTGTTTAAGATAAACGTTTTTCACCTGGCAACAAGCCTTGCCGTCCCCCCACTCCACTCGACCGTTCTCGCGCTCTTGGCGGAGGCAGGGATGAAGTGGGCTTTAGGCTCCTCGTTCTACCTCCTTGCCGCCGCGGCTACAACCAAATCCGGACCCAAGAAATAATCCTTAGGTATAGGAAAAAGGGGAGCACGGCAGCCTAGAGATGAAAACGAGGTTTCACATGCCCCAGTTCTATTCCGAAATGCATGACAGAGGATAGAAGACTTATCTGGATCTGCAGCTCCCCGGCAATCTCATCTTGCCGTGGTTGGATCCTTGTGCTTGCAGCCCCCGGCAACTCTGGTTTGCCGGGATCAGGACGCCGGTCTGTTTTCTTTCTTCCAAGTAGTCCGGCAGAAGTGCTCATGTGCCATGCGAACCAAAAGAGGACAGAAGAGAAACAGATAGACGCGCACTCGACCTATAAGCTAGGGGTTAGTCGCTGCTGAGCACTATGAACCCTAACCAAGGAAGAGACTCGACCTAGCATGCATGCTATAACTTAGGGCGCCAGCGCTTCATTTATTTATGCTCAGGGTCTGCACCTGGCTTTGTACAAAGGGTCACATGCCATGCCGGCAAAGCTTGTACAAAAGGTGGCTTGCCGGGAGGCCCGGCAAGCCCGCCTTATGGGTAAAACTTGCGAAGATGCTCGATGTTCCAGGAGTTGCTCACTGGGACGGCATCTTTGGTCTCCAGGCGGACTGCGCCGGTCCTTGTGACTCGTATTACCCGATAAGGGCCTTCCCACTTCAGCGTCAACTTGTTGGTATTCTTGGCCGACTGAACACGCCGAAGAACAAGGTCGCCTTCCTCAAAGCTTCGGGCATGAACCTTGCGGCTATGGTAGCGGCGCAAGGCTTGCTGGTAGCACGCTGCTCTCATAGCCGCCTGAAGACGATCTTCCTCAAGGAGCGTCGCGTCATCTTGGCACAACTGCTCTTGCTCAAGCTCATCATAAGCGAGCACTCGAGGTGACCCGTATATGAGTTCTGTGGGGAGAACTGCTTCTGCCCCGTAGACCAGGGCAAAAGGTGTCTGGCTGGTGGCTCGATTTGGCGTCGTCCTGATCGACCAAAGAACTGCCGGCAATTCATCAATCCAGCGCCTTCCTCTCTTGCGCAGCTTGTCAAAAGTCTTTGTCCTTAGGCCTCGCAACACTTCAGCATTTGCCCTCTCCGCTTGGCCGTTGCTCCGTGGGTGTGCCACGGAAGCAAAACAGACCTTGCTGCCGAGGTCTTGAATGTATTGCATGAAGGTGTGGCTCGTGAACTGTGTGCCGTTGTCGGTGATGACTCTGTTTGGCACACCAAAACGGCAGACCAGTCCCTTGAAAAACTTGACAGCCGACTGAGCAGTCACCTTTCTCACTGCTTCCACCTCCGGCCACTTTGTGAACTTGTCGATTGCAATGTACAAGTACTCAAAGCCCCCGACAGCGTGGGGGAAAGGGCCCAGTATATCGAGCCCCCAGACGGAGAATGGCCAGGAGAGAGGGATTGTTTGAAGGGCTTGAGCTGGTTGATGAAGCTTCTTTGAATGGAACTGACACGCTTCACACTTGGTTACTAGTGCTGTCACATCCTGGAGGGCGGTGGGCCAGAAGAAACCTTGCCGGAACGCCTTCCCGGCAAGGGCCCTCGACCCTATGTGGGAGCCACATATGCCTGCGTGTATCTCCGCCAACAGCTCCAGTCCTTCCTCCAGGGGGATGCACTTCAATTTCACACTGTTTGGCCTTCCCCTGTACAGGACGTCATCGACGAACTGGTACAGGGCGGACCGACGGGCTATTTTTTCTGCTTCTTCCTACTCCTCAGGAAGCTCCCCTGTTTGGAGGAATTGGACGGTATGTTGCGCCCATGCCGGAGCCTGGGGCTCGACGACAAGGACCAAAGGCATTTCTTCCACCATGGGAGCACCTGTCTCTACGGCCAGGGCTTGACGCCCTGCCGGAGCCAGTTGCTCTTGGGCAGGCTCAGTGTCCGCGACAGCACCCTTGCTGGCAGCCCCAGGGGGCTCGGTAGGAAAGTACTTGCCGGGACCTGACTTCTTCCGCTTGTTCTGCCCCGCTGATTGCTCGACGGATGGTTGATTGAATCGGAGCAAAAAGGTACCTGGTTCCACAGGTAGCTTGAATGCAGCACGCTTTGACAGGTAATCGGCGATGTCGTTCTCCACTCGGGGGACGTGCTCCGCTTGCATACCGTCAAAGCGTTCCTCCAGCTTCCTCACCTCATCTACGTAGGCCTCCATCAACGGGCTCTGGTAATCCTTGTTGACCCGCCTAACAACAAGCTGCGAGTCACCCCTAACGATGAGCTTCTTAACCCCGAGGTCTGCCGCGATCCTGAGACCGGCGAGCAATCCCTCGTACTCAGCAGTGTTGTTGGTGGACATCTCCCTGGGTAAGTGCATCTGGATCACGTACTTGAGGTGCTCTCCGGTGGGCGCGATGAGAAGCACACCGGCACCGGTGCCTTGCAGCGAGAAAGCCCCATCAAAGTACATGATCCAGTCGCGGTCTGCTTCCTTGCCGGGGAGAGTGGTCTCCTGGATTTCTTCGTCAGGCATTGAGGTCCATTCTGCAATGAAGTCCGCCAAGACTCTGCTCTGGATTGTTGAGGTACTTTCAAACTTCAAACCGAAACTTGATAGCTCCAAGGCCCATTCCACAATCCTTCCGGTTGCATCTGGGTTATGCAGTATCCATTGCAATGGGAGGTGGGTGACGACAGTGATCTCGTGGGTTGGAAGTAATGACGCAGCTTCCTCGAGGCCATAAGGAGGCCGAAGAGCAATTTTTGCACACCGGAATACCTCGACCTAGCCCCCTGCAAGAGGGAGCTGACAAAGTAAACCGGGTGCTGCATCATCTTCTTCTTCTGCACCACCTCACTTGACTGAGCGGGCACCGCCTTGGTGGCATCAGATTCTGCCGGGGGCCGCGCCTTGCCGGCACCAGGCCCTGCCGAGGGAATCTTTGTCTTGCCATCCGCTGGTTCTGCCGCCGTCACTGCCTCCTCATCGACCTCCCTCTGTGCCACCAGTGCGGCGCTGACCACTTGATTCGTCGCTGCCAGATATGGCAGCAACGGCTCTTGTGGTTTAGGTGCAACCAGTATTGGCGTGGAGGAAAGGTATTTCTTCAGATCCTACAATGTTGCCTCGGCTTCTGGGGTCCACTCCATTGGGCCTGCCTTTTTCAAGATCTTGAAGAAGTGAAGGGCGCGCTCAGCGGACTTGGAGATGTATCGGCTCATGGCGGCAACACAGCCGGTGAGTCGACGCACATCCTTGATCCGCTTGGGCGCCTCAATCTTCTCAATAGCCTTGATCTTGTCTGGGTTCGCCTCGATCCCGCGCTGCGACACAAAGAACCCGAGAAGCTTGCCGGATGGAACGCCGAAGACACACTTCTCAAGGTTCAGCTTGAGGTTGATCTTGCGCAGGTTGGCAAATGTCTCTTCCAGATCTTGCACAAGAGTTGGCCCGTCCTTGGTTTTGACCACTATGTCATCCATCTATGCCTCCATATTTCTATGGAGCTGAGGTTCAAAACCAATTTGGACTGCTCTTGCGAACATTGAGCCAGCACTCTTCAACCCGAAAGGCATCCGTAAAAAGCAATACGTACCACATGGGGTGATGAATGTTGTCTTCTCTTCATGCTCTCTTGTCATGAAGATCTGGTGGTAGCCTGAGTAGGCGTCGAGGAATGATAACAGATCACACCCGGCTGTGGAGTCAACAATCTGGTCGATGCGCGGCAACGGGAAGGGGTCCTTAGGACAAGCCTTATTAATATCTGTGTAATCAATACACAGCCTCCACTTCCCATTCGCCTTGCGCGCCACTACCGGATTGGCCAACCACGTCGGGTGGAGCACTCCTCTCACCAAACCTGCCGCTTCCAACTTCCTGATCTCCTCTGTGATGAACTCCTGCCTCTCCAGAGCCTGCTTTCTGACCTTCTGCTTGACGGGCCACGCGTGGGGGCAGACAGCTAGGTGGTGTTCAATCACCTCCCTGGGAACACCGGGGATGTCGGACGCTTGCCATCCAAACACGTCGACATTTGCCCGTGGGAAGGTGCGCTCGGCACCTTCCTATTTGCTGTCGAGGGTGGAGCCTATGGTGAAGGACCCTCCCGTGCCATCCTCTCCGACGGGCACCTTCTTGGTCTGTGGCGGCTCGGCTCTGGATCTCTTGCTCTTGTCGGTGGATGTAACACCCCAAAAATTTGACCCTGTTTTATTAATTAAAATTTTGCCAGGAAATAATTTTTTTATTTTTCTGGATTTCTCCTTTGATTTCAGAACCCTCTTCTCTTAAATATTGTGGGTTTTTACCTCTAGTGGAAAACTCTTCAAAAGTATTATTGGACTTGTGTGCCCTCTTTATAAAATCAATTCTTTATTAGTGGGTTTATTTGCATAATTAATTTTCATGAACTTTATTCTTTTAAAATGATCTTTCATAAATTTGGAGCCCTTTTTTTTACTGCAACCTTTTGATAAATGCATTCAAAAATCCCACCAAAATTTGGGGATGTCATGTGAGGCTTCCACATCACTTTTATGCAAAAATATCTTTTGGTTATTGGAGATTTTGAGCTCTACATCAATTTTTCAAATCTGGTCCAGTAGGTATTTTTGCACTACAACCTTTTTAAATATTTTCCTAAAAATTCTTCCAAGTGTTTGGAGATGTCAGTGGATGCTTATAATTCAACTTCATGCAAAAACCCAGTGATGTTCTACGAAAAATTTGAGTAAATCAACCTCATCTTCATTCTGGTCTAGTTTGGTGATTTGTACTGCAACTCCATTTTTATTTTGCCCTAGTGCCCATGAGCTTTTCCCTACTTATAGTCCTCCCTACCAAACTCTTAAATCCAGGAGTTTGGACCCATTGGAGTATTTTTGGTGCATGCAAGGATAGCCTTTAGTTTCTGCCCAAAACTGGTTTTCTCAAAAACTTGCACTATCAACTTTCTATTTTTGCCAAACTAACCTTACCACTTTCTTTAGCTCCTAAAGAGACTAGGATCTGGAGAGTTTGGCCACCCCAAGAGTTGCCTAGATGACCATGGCATTCTGTCGAACACCCTGTGTGCAGGAACAGTCTTGGCATGTCTTTCTAGTTTGCATTGTGGACTCGAGCCCCTGACCCATCCAGCATGTCCACTAACCTCCTGGCTATCCCTAACCCTGTCCTGTTATCTACCAGCCTCGCCCTAGCTCTCTAGCATGCGCTAGCATTTCGTCAAGCACCTGGCGTGCGTGCTCTGGGCGCGGCCAGAGCGCGCGTTTTGCACGTGCGTGCGCTCGGGTCGACGCATCCCGTCACTGGCCACAGCTCGCCTGCAGAGCCGCGCCATGCACTCGCCCACTCACCGAAAACCTCCAAGCCGCACTGGCGCCCAACAGCGCCGCCGTCAGATGCTCCCTTGGCGGCACGCCGGCGTCGGCAGCGGGCTCTGCCGTGGACGGTGCCGCCCAAATCACCCGCGCGCGCCAGCTGCCCCCTATGAACAGCCCGAGCCCATCCACTTGCTCGTCGGCACGCGTTCGTCACCGCCACGACGCCCTGCAACTACAGCAACGGCGACTCGTCGTCGATCTTATCCTCCGCCGCGGAGCCAGCCCCGTCGCGCTATAAAAGGGAGGCCCCGAGCTCCACCGAGTACTCAGGCAACCCCAGGCCACCCCCATAGTACTCCCGTAGCCAGCAATCGACGAGGAGGGGCTTTCTTCCTCGTCTCCGGCCAGTCCGGCCGCCGCCGAGCTCCGATGCAATACGTCACAGCCAGGCCCTCCCCCGCCCATCCAACGCCACCAAATGTCTCCCCATAACCTTGCGGAGCTTCCTAGCGCCTCAGCCACGACCAAAGCCCACCATAGCCCGAAGCTCACTTTGCTCCCGAACCTCCGTCCGCCGCGGAGCTCGCCGCCTGTGACTTCCTCCATCCCCGCCTGCCTAGCGCCCACCGGGAGGACCGCCCCGGTCTGGCGGATCCATCCCTGCCCTCGGGGCCCCGTGGGGAGCTGCCGTTCGCCGTCGGCGATCGCCGGAGGCCCGCCACCGTTCGGGCAGAGAGAAAGGAGGGAGAAGGAGACCAGTCAAACCTGACCAGTGGGCCCTCTGGACCCACTGTCAGTGACCCGCGCGGCCGTCCCATCTGGTTAAGTGAAAGCGCAAAGTCCGGAGTACGTCTCCTATCCTTCGAAAGCGTATTTTCCCCGAAGCGTTTTCCTTTTTCTGATTTTATTAAAATAGAAGTTTGACTAATCTTTGACTGGCTATAACTTTTAAAATAAAACTCCAAATGAATTGATTCTTTTTCCTACCCCTCCCAAATTTCATCTAGTTTATTTTAAGATTTATTTCAAAAATATTTGGGACAACTTTTTGTACTATATTTGAAATGTGTGTTATTTGAATATTTCTCAAAATAGGATTTTTGGAGAAAAGGCAACCTTCAAAAAAATGCACCCCCACATGCATACACTTGAAGGCAAGCATTTTGAACCCTGGCTTAATATTTTTGGATGTTGTTGATACGGTTACAACATCATCTTGACTTGGAGTATATGTAATTTTATGTGATGGTAAGATCATACACATGAGTGCATAAATGGAGATTTCTTTGCTGTTATAAACGGATATGCTGGTGATAGTGATCATCCTCGTAAGCTTCTCATGCATGCCGGAAGGAAGTCGGGAAAGTCGCGGTCTTGGGTAGACGCGAGCTTGTCCCTAGTTCCTCGTTGAGTCGAGTATGTCCGGTATGGCATGGTGGGGCTTGATGAGTGTTAAGCTTATCTGTTATTGGTAATATTTTTGTTATGCTAATCATGCAGGGAACACTCGAACCTCCTGAGTCGGCCTTAGATCGAGTCTTGTCCAGTAACCCCCATACTTGCTTCGTACTACCACTTGTCCCTGCCAGAGGTAGGGTACGGTTCAGTAAGTTGTCAACCCCTTTCTAGCACACACCATAAAGAGAGGCCGTGATGAGGGTCCCATGGCCATGGATTAAAGCCAGTCATCCGGTCCGGGGGCATGGGTGTTTCGGTTGTAGCCGAAGGGGTAGCTCCCCTAGTTTGCGCGCGGTATAAATTTTGTGATCCCATGCTACGTCGAGGTTGTAGCCTCCCCACTTAGAGTTTGGCTTGACAGGTGTTGTGGGTGATTCCAGACACCGGTAAGTTAAGCTGGTGTGTGCAGGTCAGGCGTGTTTTCAATTAAAAGACCGTAGACGGAATTAGTCCTGATGGACTAAAGAAATCCGTTACCCGTGGGTAAAGAGTACACCCTCTGCAGAGATTATACATCAATTCGAATAGCCGTGTCCATGGTTAAGGACTACAGTCTGGGATAGGTCAAGTGTCGGTCTTAGTGTCGGTCTTCGGAGGAAAAACTGCTAAACCAGAACATTGATTATGAACTGTGACACATATGGATTGTGATTATTATTATTGTGGACTAACCATTTACTTTATTTGAATTATTGAGTATCCCTGGGACGGTTCTACCTCCTGGATATTCACTGTGATTATCCCCTATAGGCCCTTTATGTGGCGTCGCATAGACGCCTGACTGTGGCATGCTTGTTATTTATTTATCCTTTATAAGCCCTTTATGTGGTGTCGCATAGACGCCCGACTGTGGCATGCTTGTTATTTATTTATTCTTTATAAGCCCTTTATGCGGTGTCGCTCAGATGCCCGACTGCGGCATTGTTAATTTATTTGCCCCCTTTTTGAGGAGTCATTTCAGACACTCGATCACTACACTCTATTTCTATATTGCATATTCATATTTTACTTGCATGCGTGCATCATGAATTTTGTTTATCTCGTGGCTGACGTTATGGTCATAAAATATTTTCGGAGCATGATTACCCTTGTTATATATTATACCCGTGTTCTAAATGTTTGCGAGTACATTCAAACGTACTCACTGGCTTGTCCCTGGCTATTGTCTTGGCCAGATTTCTTGCGTGGAGAAGAGCGTTACGACGACAGCCCCGGAACCCATGTAAAGGTGATAGCAGCCTCGCGAAGATAGGAGTTATCTTGGTCAGCTGTTCTTGTGGGAAATGGAGTCCCATAGACGCAGATGAACCTCAAACCGCTTCCGCCATCAACCACTAGAAAACCAAGTGTTTTACTCATAGGCCACGATGGTCTTGTACTACATTTTTTTGTACTTTGCTTGGAATTCTTGTATCAAGTTGGTGCCTCATCAGCTAACAGTAATCCTGGGGCTGGTGAGCACAAGGGCCATTTTCTGGGAATTAATATCCCGAAAACCCGGTCCTGACAGTAGAGTTCTCTAGCACGTCCTCAACGGTAGCAGAACACTTCGAGGAGGTGCGCTTGCCGGAGTGGGTGCGAGAGGTCTTGCCGGGCTCCTTGTTCCCTCCCGGGCCTTCAGCGGCAGGAGCAGGTGCCTTGACGGTAGCTGTTGCAACTGCTTCCCGGTAGAGTTGGTCGGCGCAGATCAGCGCGTCTTTCTTGTCGAAGGGGACGGAGATGATGGTCAACGGCCCGGGCATCTTTAGCATGTTGTAGGCATAGTGCGACGCCGCCATGAACTTGGCTAGTGTCGGGCGGCCGAGGATCCCGTTGTAGGGCAAGGGGATCTCGGCCATGTCGAAGACGATCCTCTCTGTCCTGTAGTTCAACTCTCCTCCAAATGTCACGGGCAGTGTGACCTTTCCCTTCGGCTGGCTCCTCCCCGGATTGACCACTTGAAACGTGCCCGTTTGCTCGAGGTCTCCATCAGGGATTTGCAACCTTTTGATCACGACAGGCAAGATCAGGTTCAGGCCGGCCCCGCCGTCAACCAACATCTTGTTCACCCTGAGGTTGCGTATCATTGGTGAGACCAACAATGGCAAACACCCGACCGCGGCAGTGCGGCCAGGGTGGTCCTCGGTGTCAAAGATGAGGGGCGTGCTGGACCACTTCAGCGGCTTCTGAGCGTCGAACGATGGCTCTGCTGCCGTAATCTCATGCGCCCACTGCTTGAGCTGGCGGTGAGAGGTATGCAGCGAGGCGCTGCCATCGATGCACATGGCCTCCGTAGCCTTCTGGAACCCTTGCTCACCAGACTCGTCGTCCTCGTCGTGATCATCGTCTTCTTGTTTCTTGTTGCGGCCCCGGGCGGGCCTCTCTTGCTGGTTGTCCTTGCCGGGGCGGCCTCCTTTGCAGCCACGCTTCTTGCCGGATCCCTCAGCACCGTCCTGGTCCTTCTCCTTGTCCCGCCTCTTGTACTCAGCCTTTTGCTTCTCAGCAAGCAGCTCGACTTGTCGGCAGTTCTGGAGGTCGTGGCCCTTGGTGCGGTGGATCTTGCAGTATTGCTTGCCGGAGCTTCCTGGCTTGTCGGTAGCCGCCAAGGCCCGGCGGGCGGCGCACCCGGCAATCTCCTAGCCGGGGGCGTCTACCTTGACCTTCTTGCCAGCACCGGTATCATCAGATCCCTCAACGTCAAGCATGGCCTTGCCTTTGCGTTTCCTGTTGCAACGCCGGCTCTTCTTCGTCGGGGTGGCGGCGTCTTCATCGGTAGAGTCGGTTTCCGCGTCGGCGTCTTCGCTGGGGTACTTCCTTCCCTCTTCAGCCCAGGCGCACCTATCGGCCAGAACGTAGAGCTCGGCCACATCCTTAACCTTGGTCATCGCCAGCTCCTCACGCATCTTGCGATTGCGCACGTTCTGGTGGAACGCGCTAATCACAGCAGCGGGATGAACGTCGGGGATGTTGTACTGCACCCGGCTGAACCTCTGGATGTACTTGCGCAGGGTCTCCCCTTCCTTCTGGGGAATGATATGCAGATCACTGGCCTGGCCATGAGCTTGGTGGCCTCCTGTGAAGGTGCCAACGAACTCATGGCACAGATCCGACCAAGAAGAAATGGAATCCACCGGCAAGTGCATCAACCAAGACATCACATTAGGCTTGAGCGCCAGCGGGAAATAGTTGGCAAGCACCTTGTCATCGCGAGCCCCAGCAGCCTGCATCGTGATGGTGTAGATGCTGAGGAACTCGGACGGATGGGTCTTGCTAGTGTACTTCTCGCCGACGTCGGGCTTGAACGTGCGGTTGGACGGCCACTGGAACTGCCGCAGCTCACGGGTAAAAGCCGGGCAGTCCACCTCGTAAGGTAGGCCGCCGGGGCCCCCCGGTGCCGGGTGGTCCATAGCGGGTCCCGCCCGCTTCTCCGACTGGCGTCGCGTTTCGTGCCGGCGCTCGACGGTGGTTCGAGCGTCTTCGTGAGCTCGCTCTCGAAGGACCTGGCGCTGGTCGCGGAGGGTCCGCGGGTCGGACGATGCTATGGAGATGTTATCACAAGCGTTGTCGCGACGGGCCGACGCCCGCGGCGGCTGGCGAGGAGGAGGAGAGTGCACCGTGGCCGCAGCTCCCCCGGTCCTCCCAGCGCCAGCATGTGGTGGCTCGGTGGAGCGCCGACCCGAGGGCCCTGCCGGTCGTGGATCGTCTTTGTTTGTGACGGCGACGAGGCTCCGGATGGTGGCCCTCCACTCGTCGAGCTTCTCCGCAACAGGAGGGAAGTCGAGGAGCAGCTGTGCGCGCGCCAAAGCTTCTGCTGGCATGGGCGGCGGCGACAGCTGCGTGGATCGCAGCGCGCTTCGACTTCTAACTACGTTAGAAGGAGCTCCGTTACGACCCAGCGGCTGCGTGCCATTTTCGCCAGCGCTTCGGCGAGCGCGCTGAACCCCTTCATCTTGCGGGTGACGCACAGGGCTCTTCCCACGGCGGTGCCCAGGGTCACCAACGTGGTGACGCTGCTCGGCGTGCACACCATGGGAAGAGCGCGCGGTGGTCGCCGGTGTGAGCGTCTTGGAGGTCGCTGCGCCGCCCGGAGGTGGCACAACGACACCCCTGGAGGGCCCCGCACCGCCTGCAGGGGGCCCAGCTCCGTCTTTGGATCTGGCGGCATGCGGCTGGTCGTCTGGCACGCAAACGACGCCGCTCGCCAGGCTCTGACTGCCTGGGCAATGCTGGTGCTCGCGGACCACGGCCCGGGTCCTGTCCGCGACCGGTCCACTGCCCGTCCGCACCGGCACGGGCCGTTCGGCTCCCAACGAGCCGATCGCCGTGGCCGTCTTCTTCTTAGGAGCCATGGCGACGAAGAACTGCTAAGCTAACTACTAGACCAGATTCTCAAAATTGCGCCCCCTACCTGGCGTGCCAAAGATGTCGGTGTGGAACGACACCTATGAGATCACAAGAATCCCTACTAGGTTGCCGGGGCGCGGGGTTGTGAGAAGAGCAGGGCTAGTAGACAGCACAAGGATCGTTTACCCAGGCTCGAGCCGCGAGGATGCGTAAAATGCTAGTCATGCTTTGGTGGGTGTATTTCAAAGAGTTCTTGAGCTCTCGAACTAGCTGTGGTCAGTGCATGGTTCGAAAGAGCCGAATCCTTCTCCAGTATGCCATGGGCCTCCTTTTATAGTCAGAAGGGGCTGCCACAGTGGCACATAGGAGGTGGAAAGGCATAAAGTGCCCTGAGCTTATCGCTCGTATTACAGGACAAGACGCATTTAATGCGTAGCTTAGGTGTCCCCTTGATTTATCGGGGACGGGGGCGAGGCCCGCCCCGTCCGTCGCCACTCCTCCTCGCTTCAACACACGCCTCGGCCAGTGATGCGTGCGGTGCCATGTAGGCAGGCAGACAGTTGAGGTGGCGCGGTGGTGGAGCCTTGACGAAGATCTGCATGCCGCCACGCATGCGCTCGATGAGTTGGCCTGGGAGCTGCATGTTTCCACGCAGGTGCCCGCCCAGCTGGTTGGGCTGGCAGCTGCATGTGATCGGTGGTGGAAGCTTGGTTGACGTGGGCCTGGCGGTGGCCCTGCTGGCGTTAACGGCGAGGGCCTTGCCGGGTGGCCCGGCAAGGGCCTTGCCGTGTGGCCCGGCAAGGGCCTTGCCGTGTGGCCCGGCAAGGGTCTTGCCGTGGCACGCTGTCGTCCCCACCAAGGGCCTTGCCCGGGGTCTGGTGGCCTTCCTCGGCAAGGATCTTGCCGAGGATCGTCGTCTTCTAATCCTCATCTGATCTTGAATATGTCTTCACAAAGATCTGCATGCCACCACAGAGGCGCCTTCCCGAGCCCTGGCCCCACATGGATGATGGCGTTGGGGACCGTGGGCTCAAGGGTGGCTCGCTCTGTTGGTGTGGGGCGAGCTGCCCTGGCAAGGGTCTTGCCGGGGCTGCTGAGGCTGCCCCCGGCAAAGGTCTTGCCGGGGGAACCTGCTTCGTCCCTCTGCTCTTTGTGGCCTTGGCCTTGGCGTTGCTCTGATCATCTTGGGCTTCGGTCTTACCTTGGCTCACCTCCCCTGTTCTGCTTAGCGTGACCGTAGGCGCGGCTCCGACTGCCCGTGCACAGGTAGAGGGGTACAAAAACGCACCCCTCTTTTTGTACACCGACACCCCCCTACCTCGTGCCTTCCTTGTTGATGTGTTGACGTAGGGTCCAAGTCCTCTGGATCACGTTCGTTCCGAAAATCACGTTCCCGAAGGTTTCATTTTGTTTGCACTCCGTTTGATATTCTTTTTCTGCGAAACTCTGAAATAGGCAAAAAACAGCAATTTTTGGCTGGGCCTCCGGTTAATAGGTTAGTCCCAAAAATAATATAAAAGTGTATAATAAAGCCCAATAATGTCCAAAATAGAATATCATATAGCATGGAACAATAAAAAATTATAGATATGTTGGAGACGTATCAAGGATCAATCAATTTTCGCAGGAGATTAACCAGACATGTCTATGTGAATGAGCAGGCGTCGTTGCTGGCTGCGACCTCTCATGCTGCCGAAGTCTCCGGACTGAGGCAGAGTCTGGAGCAGGCCGAGGAAGAGCTCGGCCGAGTGAAAAAGCAGCTGGAGGACAAGCAAGGTATGTAATGACCTATTCAGATATAGCGAGATATGAATTGCTTGTGTTTGATCATATGATAATTTATAGGAGCGGCATCCGAGGTGGAAACCCTCAAGGCAGCCCTGGCCGAAGCCCAGAAGAAAGCGGCAGATGAACAGGCCGCCCGCAAAAAGCACGAGGCCAAGGTCGGTGAGGTCCAGCAGGAGCTCCAGGATGCCGTGAAGAAATGCGAGTCCTTGGAGCGCGATATTGTGGATCAAGAGATCAAACTCGCCAAGGCTCGCCAAAGCGCACAAGATGCCCGGGTTGAAGCCCAGGGCGCCCTCCAGGAAATCCAAGAGGCCAAAAAGATCGCGGCGGGTAAGGCCTTCCTCATGCAAAGCAAATATGTGAACAAGAGGTATCTCTTACTAACCCGGATTTGGAGTTCTCCAGGAGCGTTTGCGGATTTACCACGCAGTGTTGCCAATGCTGCAGAGTTCTTCCGAGCCAAAGAGGGGAGCTCGATGAAGAAGCTGTTCTGGTCGCAATATCTTGCGCCAGAACATCCGGTGCCCTTTAGCGACCGGCTGAAACAGCTGGTAGAACTGCATAGGGTGGCCGAACTAGCCATGAAGGATTTGATAATCCGGCTGTGGCCTGCCGAAGCCATACCCATCATCTACTTCGGTCTCGTGAAGCAGCTGGTCAATGCCTGCCCCCGGCTTGACGCCATCAAGCGGTTGGTCTGCATCGAAGGTGCGTCGATGGCCTTCGCCCGTGTCAAGATACAGTGGGCAAAGATGGACGTCGTCAAGCTCGCGACCGAGGGACCGCCCGCTGGCAAGGAGCACCGCACGTCGGAGCGGTATTTTGATGGTGTCCTCAAGGGATCCTGCGTTGTAGAGGGCCAGTGTTCAAAAGGCATTATCTTCGAATGAATACATTCATGTTATCTTGTCTTGAATGATGGAACAAGGCCGTTATGTAATATAATGCTTGTATATTATTAAAAAAATTACCTCCTGTGCGACCATTTTTATTAGATCTGAGGGTTGGCCAGTCGTCGGCTTTAGCCCCCACGTAGGTAGTACGGGGGTGTTCGGGATGAATCTAAACACTCTTGATCCAAGATTTTGGTCCTTGAAGGAGATGTTTAGCGCAACGAACCAGGCAATTGGACTATGTGGCTTTATCACCCTCACTTAGCCATAGGAGTTTGACAATAAAAATGTAGGCGCATCCCCTTGTTAGCCTTGAATCCGGACTAGGGTGCTGTAAACACCTGATCGGATGAAGCCCGATTCATCGCATAATGCGGAAAAAATCGCAAAAGATTTTTAACCTCCAAATAGCTGACCAGCTGTCGCCGCATCATGACAGTCAGTTTTCGGCTTTCTCTACTGAGGTGCTCATCCGGATAAACCAGGACACAATCGCAGTAGTTCTCCCTTTACTACCCTAGCCGATATAGCGGAATGTAAGGTAGTAAGCACAGGAGCCGGGCAACCCAACTATTGACCAAAGACATGATTCGGAGCCGATGCATATAATGCTAAAATTCGGGGTGCCGAACTGTACTGTAAAAAGTGTTCGGACTTTGTTGCCGTAGTATGGGGCGCAATGAAGCCCCTGGCGAATTAAGGCGTACCAAAGTGTACGGGTGCAATTGATAAGATTATCAAGAAAAAATGAAGTAGTAAGCTAGTGCCGCAGAAGTTGGGCCGCAAACTGTTTCCATTATAGTTTGATTAATACGTCAAAGCGTATTTGTACAAGTAGTGCGATAAGCGACAGGGCTATTTAACATGCCACGGCCAAGGGAGAGCTGCGTGCGGGTCCTGAAAACAGGTAGAGTGATCATCAAAAAGACCACCTAGAGGTTCCGTTATACGTCAATGCTTCTTGCCGTCTTGGTGTATCTATCCTTCGAAAGGACCGATGATCAGGCCATCAGGGAAGGCCTGTGGAAAAGAAACCTGAAAAGGATGAAAAAATAAAATGTGAAAGTAGGTGCGTCCAGGGGAGGCGAGCCGTATTATGGACCACAATCTAGTTATGCCTCCATCTATGCCCATGGTATTTTGAGTGTGTAGTTATGTACGCGCGGTACGAACGCCGCCGTTTGGTCGGGACTGGGACGGAGGCCAAACTGTTAGTCGAGCTCTTGACGGGCTGGACTGTCCTGCTGTAGAGTAGTCCAGACTCGTTTGGCAGTGTCCGGGAGCTTGGCAACCGAATTAAGGTTCTTCTTGAAAAGGCTGCTCTGTGCTTCTGCTGCTAGGGCAGCGGTGTGCTCCTCAGTACGGAGGGAGCGCTCCGTGTTTCCATTAACTGTTACGACACCGCGTGGTCTGGGCATCTTGAGCTTGAGATAAGCATAGTATGGCATCGCATTGAATCGAGCAAATGTGGTTCGTCCGAGCAGTGCATGATAGCCTCTTCGGAAGGGGCCGATATCGAAGATCAACTCTTCGCTTTGAAAGTTGTCTGGGGATCCGAAGACAACCTCCAATGTGATTGAGCCCATACAGAGGGCCTCTACACCTGGTATGACTCCTTTAAAGGTAGTTTTTGTGTGCTTGATCCTTGAGGGATCGATGCCCATTTTGCATACTATATCCTGACAGAGCAGGTTCAGGCTGCTGCCACCATCCATGAGGACTCGCGTGAGGTGGAATCCATCAATGATTGGGTCAAGGACCAGTGCGGCTGAACCGCCATGACGTATACTGGTCGGGTGGTCCCTGGGATCGAAAGTGATCGGGCAGGACGACCATGGGTTGAATTATGGGGCGACTGGCTCCATCGCGTAGACGTCCCTGAGTGCGCGTTTGCGCTCCCTCTTGGGGATATGGGTAGCGTATATCATGTTCACCGTTTTGAACTGAGGGGGAAACTTCTTCTGTCCCCCTGTGTTCGGTGGACGGGTCTCCTCGTCATCATCCTCACTTTGCGACCCCTTCTCCTTGCTTTCGGCATTTAACTTGCCGGCCTGTTTAAAAACCCAACAGTCTCTGTTGGTATGATTGGCTGGTTTATCGGGGGTGCCGTGGATCTGACATGGGTGATCGAGTATGTGGTGCAAGCTGGATGAGCCCAGATTGTTTCTTTTATATGTCTTCTTCCTTTGGCCGGACTTGGAGCCACTGAATCCGGCGTTGACTGCCGTGTCATCAGTATTGTCACCGTTGCTTCGACGCTTGTGTCTATTGCGTCGGGGCTTGCCGTTGCTATTTCTGGCTTCAGAAGTGCCAGGTTCACTTGCATTGTTATTGCTATGGGATAGCCAGCTATCTTCGCCCACACAAAAGTGGGTCATAAGTGCCATGAGGGCTGCCATGGACTTCGGCTTTTCTTGGCCGAGGTGTCGGGCGAGCCACTCGTCCCGGATGCTGTGTTCAAAGGCCGCTAGGGCTTCGGCATCCGGACAGTCGATGATCTGGTTCTTTTTGGTTAAGAACCTTGTCCAGAAATTCCTAGCTGACTCTCTGGGCTGTTGAATTATGTGACTTAAGTCGTCTACATCCGGAGGTCAGACGTATGTACCTTGGAAGTTGTCGTGGAACGCGTCTTCCAGGTCCTCCCAGCTGCCAATGGAGTTTTCAGGCAGGCTGTTCAACTAGTGTCGAGCTGGTCCCTTGAGTTTTAGTGGGAGGTATTTGATGGCATGAAGATTGTCAACACGGGCCATATGAATATGGAGAATAAAATCCTCAATCCACACCGCGGGGTCTGTTGTCCCATCATATGATCCGATATTCACGGGTTTAAACCCTTCTGGGAATTTGTGCTCCATTACTTCATTGGTGAAGTAGAGGGGGTGTGCGGCGCCTCTATATCGGGCCAAGTCGCGACGTAGCTCGGATGGAGTCCGTCTGCGGTTTTCGGCCCGGGCGTGATTATGTTTATCGCGTCCGGCTGGACAGTCGTTGTCGCGAGTCGGGGCGTGCCCCCGCGATCCGTAGATCGATCTGGTCTGACCTGCTCTATTGTCCAGGTCCTGCCATAGGTCATATGTATAACCCCGAGCTGTTGTGTCCCTGCCTTTACGGCAAGGTGGTATGGGCTGGTGTTCAGCTTGAGTTGTCGCTTTGTCCCGGCCACGTGGTGGTCGGTCATCCGCATTGTGCGCTAATGGTACAGGCTCAAGCGCCTCGTCATCGAATTGAGGTAAAAATTTGCGCTTCGGGTAACTTTTGGTTGGGCCCTCAAGGCTGTATTCCTCAGCTGCCAGGACATTAGTCCATCTATTAATGAGCAGATCTTGGTCAGCATGAAGCTGCTGTTGCTTCTTTGTTAGGCTCCTTGCAGTGGCTATTACCCGGCGCTTAAAGTGCTCCTGCTCGACGGGTTCCTCGGGCACGATAAAGTCTTCGTCGCCGAGGCTCGCCTCATCCTTGGAGGGTGGAAGATAGTTACTGTCCTCCGAGTCTTCGTTTATGGCCTGTTCATCAGGGCTGACTCGCCCATCTTCCCTATCGTCCTATTTGGAAGTTGGCTCGACGGGGTCTTCCTTGTTTTCTGCATCGTCCGGAGTGTTGTTTTCTCTCGTGCCGGTATCGCTATCTTTTCCGCGACGTGATTTAGAGCGGCGCCGCTGACGTCGGCGCTTTGGCCGTATCTCAGGAGGTTTATCCTCGACTGGATCCTTCTCGTTATCGCCATTGTTCTCTTTGGGTGTATCCATCATGTACACGTCGTACGAAGAAGTGGCCGTCCAGCGCCCGGTAAAAGGCGGGTTTTGGGCCTGCTCCTCTTCGGCATCGTCGTCCATACCGTCGATGTCTTCGGAGCCGTAATCGAGCATGCCGGTTAAGTCTTCGACAGTGGCTATGAAGTGGGCGGTGTGTGGGAATCGAAATTCTCCATCATCAGCCTCCAGTTTGAACCGGATATAATTCGGCTGTGAGTCCCCCGCTAAGGAGAGTGTTTTTAATGAGTTTAGCACATCGCCTAAAGGTGAGTGCCGGAAGATGTCCGCGGAGCTGAATTCGACGATCGACTCCTGATCAAGCTCGACGTACGCGGACGCACGTGATTCGAAACTTGTGGCTGGAGACGAGTCCGAGGTTTCGGTGGCACAGATCCCACTCGAGGTTGGGTCTGTGTGTGGCTCCAATGCCACTGAGTCCGCGGCTTCCGTGGTGGGGTTGAGCTTCCCATCCTCGGATGGCGCAATCTGCTCCGGATCTAGGGCCAGACCAATTACATGCGCTATCTCCTGGGTATGGTCCAATGACAGATTTAGGTCATGCTCATCGCGGTGGCAGGGAGCGCCTGCCGTGGGCTCGAACTCGTCAAAGATCAAGTCTCCGCGGGTATTAGCAACGTGGTTCAAGCTTCCAAACCTGACCTGATGGCCAGGGGCATAGCTGTCGATCTGCTCTATATGGCCAAGCGAGTTGGCCCGCAGTGCGAAGCCGCCGAATACGAAGATCTGTCTGGGGAGAAAAACTTCCCCATGGACAACATTGTTGTAGATGATCGACGGAGCCATCGAGCCTTCTGGTGACGACACAGCGGAACTCTCAATGAAAGCACCAATGTCGGTGTCAAAACTGGCAGATCTCGGGCAGGGGGTCCCCAACTGTGTGTCTAAGGTCGATGGTAATAGGAGACAGGGGACACGATGTTTACCCAGGTTCGGGCCCTCTCTATGGAGGTAATACCCTACTTGCTGCTTGATTGGTCTTGATGAATATGAGTATTACAAGAGTTGATCTACCACGAGATTGTAATGGCTGAAACCCTAGAAGTCTAGCCTATCTAATTATCATTGTCCCTATGGACTAAACCCTCCGGTTTATATAGACATCGGAGGGGACTAGGGTTGTACAAAGTCGGTTACAGAGAAAGGAATCTTCATATCTGAACGCCAAGCTTGTCATCCACGCCAAGGAGAGTCCCATCCCGACACGGGTGAGAGTCTTCGGTCTTGTATCTTCATAGCCCATCAGTCCGGCCCATGTCCAACAGGCCGGACGCCCGAGGACCCCTTAGTCCAGGACTCCCTCAGCAGGGCCCGGCCCCGCGCATACCTCAACCGCCGTTGGATCGTCCGGATCACCAGGACGAGACCAAGGGGTGAGGGGCGACGTGACAAGTTAGGCTCCTGAGTCGTGATGCTCAGGAGTCCCCCTTGACGTGCAAACATCCCTCGGTTAGGAGATGTGAGAGTAGGCCTTAGCGTTCTGTGTCGGCAGGGCCCGGCCCCGTGCATACCTAAGCCGCCGTAGGGTCGTCCGGATCACCAGGACGAGACCAAGGGGTGAGGGGCTACGTGACTAGTTAGGCTCCTGAGTCGCGATGCTCAGGAGTCCCCCTTGACGTACGAACAGACCTCCATACCTTTCCTCGCCGAGGTCCCACTCGGGAGGGGCGCGTGAAGACCAGGTCCGAGGGACCTGGCAGGGTGGCGTACACTAGGCGTGACCCAAGCGTAGCCCCCATGACCAGCCCCCTCGTGCGACTCTCCCGAAGGGAAAGCGTTGCGGTGAGGCTGAACACCGATCCTGGCGGCTCCCTGAGGTTACTGCGGCCATGTGGCCGCTGTCGTGGATCTAAGACTGACAGTAGAATGGGGGTAGGTATGTAGAGGCAAGATCCTAGCTATGGCAAAGTTGTACGCACGAGTTTTACAAGTTCTGGCCCTTCATGGAGGAAGTAATAACCCTACGTCTCGGTGCCTAGAGGCGGTCGACTGGATTATGCATGTGTGTGTTACAGGGGTGCGAACCCTTGTCCCAGAGGAGGGGGTGGCTTATATAGAGTGCGCCAGGACCCCAGCTCCCCTCCGTTACACAGGGTTCAATGTACATAAAGAGAGAACGTTACAGGTAACGTCTGTAATAAAGTGCTATAAATGATTATTAAGTCTATGAGTAAACGCCCGACCGTTGCTGTGCAGAGTGACTTTAGATCTTCTATATGTCGAGTGGTTTCTGTTACGGTCGAGTGACAACGATTCTTCCGAGTGGAATGTTCCCGGTCAAGTGGATGATGGTACCCTTCGAATGCTTCTGACTTTAGGGTGATGTCCTTGGGAAGGGTATCTAGGTCAGGCCTATGACCATACCCTAGGTACATAGCTTCATCATTAGCCCCCGAATGGTTCAGGGTTTGAGTGGAGAAGGAGTTGAAAATACTTCCGATTCAACTTTCGCACTTCGGAAGTGTCTTGTGGGGATCGATGAATCAAAACGGTAACATCAACTTCTTTTTCAGTCGCCTTGATCCATTCTTGGTTTTTGTCGAGTGAACTTTTACCGAAAAGCCTCGAGCGTTGATATGGAGGAAATCTTCCGTCTAACATGTTGCTCTATTGCCCGCGGATCTCGCTGGATTCAAATTTCGGGAAGCGCGCGGGGCGGAGGAGGCCACAGTAATCGGGCTGGATTAGGCAGGGCCGCCTCGATTTCCGCGCCACCTTTTTCGCCACGTATAGCGCGCGCGACTGTTGCGGGATTTGATAAGATCGCTCGGGTCCATAGGTTAGTCACTCGGAAGCAACCTCATATAAGGTGTCGGACGGGGGTTCTTGAACAATGCGTTCCCATTCTTCCTCTTCCTTCTCTGTTTTCTCCACTGCATCCACTCCTGCCCCAGCGCCGCTGCTCTGTTCGAGCTCCGCCCGCTGCGATGGAGAAGGAGAAGACGGTGGCCTTGGAGCGCGCGAAGAAGGCGACGACGAAGGCGAAGGGGAAGAAGTCCAGCCGGGACGGATCATCGTCAAGGTCCGGCCTGTCATGCGGCTGGATCTAGGGCGACTGGATCCAGTCGACGATTCGTCAGGACGACATCGACGATTTGGCCGAGGAGGGATTCATCCCCCACGGATCTGCGCAGCTCCCGGAGGACGAGACCGAGCACCAACCACAGGAGGGTGAGTGTGTCCTCCTCGCCACTCACGTCGACCGCGGGTTTTCTTTGCCGCCTCATCCTTTTTTTCAAGCTTTCTTGAACTTCTTTGGAGCACAACTTCATCACTTTTCCCCCAACACCATCTTCAATCTTGCCGCTTTCATGTCTATGTGCGAGAATTTCTTGGGTTGTCGACCGCACTGGGGCCTCTTCAAGCACATTTTCACATGTCGCTCTCAGTCGGTCAAAAAAGCAAATCCGAGTGACGAGAGGACAAAAGTTATCCAGATGTGTGGGGTCTTGGGATTCAGATGAGGGGTAAGAGCTCTTTTCCAGCCATAATCCTTCCCGAGTCAGTCCGAGGGTGGCAGTCGACTTGGTTTTACTGCAAAGACCAGCCGACTCCAGGCCAGTCGACTGGACTTCCCCCCTTTTCCCTAGCTCGAGTAGAGAAGCCCTCCGCCTTCAAAGTGACCCCGGGGGAGAAAGCGGAGGTGATGGTGCTGGTTGAGTGAGTGGTCCAGCTGATCCCTGATGCCGTGACTGGCATGGATCTGTTGGAAGTCTTCCTCGGGCGCCGCATTCAGCCGCTTCAAGCCCGTGACCATCCGATGTGGATGTATTCCGGCATTGACGATTCCACTCGGATCCATCCAGAAGACGTTGATGAGGATACGGTGGAGAAGTGGTTGAGGTGTATCACTGGCAACAAAGATAACCCCAGGGGGCCAGGAGAGTCCCTCCACTCGACAACTCGTACGAAAAAGACAAGGTCCAACTCTGAATTGCCGAGTGTTATCTTGATTCATCATGCAACTACTTGTAATCAACCGACTGACTTTTGTCTTGTTTGTTGTCTTAAAGGCCCTTACTGAGATGTATTCGATGCCTAACGGAGAGCAGGAGCAGGACCCAGAGGGGGAGGCGAGCGGAGGCGAGAGCGGCGAGTGGCACTCTGACGGTGAAGAGGACGAGGATAGCGACGACCCGAGTGATGAAGAAGAGGTCGACTCACCTCCCTGTACGGAAAGGCGATCCAAGCTCACCCACGATCCGGCAAGCGCCCGCGGCAAAGCGACCGCGCAAACCGGGCAGTCATCAAAGCGCCCTTGGACGTCTTCTCCAGCGCCGACTGAAAAGGCACCAAAGCAGCCGAAAGCTGCGCCATCAAAACCGCCGAAAGCCTTGCCCAAGATCAAAGTGACCATCCCTACTGTTTCCGGGTAATAGTTGGACTTGAATTCCTTGTTTAGTACGAACTGGGTCTTGGTCGACTCACTGTTATGACCGACTGAATCTTGAAATATGCAGTGCCGCTACCTCCGAGCACTACAAAAAAAAGACACATCCGTGACATTTTGGGCCGAACGAAATTTTTTTTGTCATACATATGACACTTCTATGACGATAATTGTGACAAAACCCGGTATCATCATAGATGTGGTGGGCTCCTACTTCTATGACAAAAAATCATGACAGAAAATGGGCTTTTCGTCCTGGGCGGGCCGGAGACGCAGCTGCATGACATTCTTTGGGCCGTCCATGGCGAAAAAACCGTGGTAGAAGCGAGGGCGAGAAAAATTTCGGGGAGTTCCCGGTTACGATGGGAGGTCGGGGGCCGAGCGATGCGCGTTTCTCTCGTACACGTACGCGCGTGTGTGCGAGGCGTTGGCTCTAACTGAACCCGAGCGAGGCGTTGGGCTCTAACTGAACCCGAGAGATTGCACTGCAGGCTACGCGTTACTGAACCCGAGCGATCGATCGATGGCTATTAACTGAACCCGATCGAGCGATTCCTTCGCTACTGCTGCTAACTCAAGCCGATCGATGCTGCCTCTGGATGAACAGTGAGCGCTGCTGGGGGGTTTGGATGAATAGTTCCCGGTGGGGGTGGATGAACAGGACCCCGTGATGTTGCTTCTGGATGAACAGGACCCCGATCGATCGAGCCGGTTGGGGCAGGATGAACAGGACCCCGTGGAGGGCAGGATGAACAGGACCACCCCGTGGAGGGCAGAATGAACAGTAGACGGTGGAGGGATGGATGAACAGTAGCCTGTGGAGGGGTGGTTGAACAGGAGCCCGTGGAGAGGGCTGGTTGAACAGTAGCCGGTGGAGTAGCGCGTGGTGGAGGCTGGATGAACAGGAGCCCGTGGATGAACAGTCGCAGGTGGAGGCTGGAGGAGGTCGACGGTGGATGAAGAGTAGCCCGTGGAGGCTAGAGGGGGTCGACGGTGGAGATGAACAGTGTCCCGTGGAGTCCTGTTTTGCGGTACGCCACACCCCTCCCGATGAACAGGACCCCTTTTTCGACCGTAGCACTCCAACACAAGTCCGTTTCCTTCGTTTTGCGGTACGCCACACCACTCCCGATCAACAGGACCCCCATTTCGACCGTAAGAGGTCCGTTTCCTCCGTTTTGCGGTACGCCAGACCCCTCCCGATGAACAGGATCCCGTTTCAAACGTGGCCGGTCGAACACAAGGCCGTTTCCTCCGTTCTGCGGTACGCCAGGCCTCGTTTCCATCGGCTGTTCCGTCCAAGCCCTCCCGATGAACACGACGACGCATTCCGTTCCGACCCAGCCGGTTGGCTCCCCATGAACACGACGACGACGCTGTTTCTCCGTTCCGACCCAGCCATGTACACGAGCCCTGGCCATACGTATGCGCGAGTAGGCATTCGAGACCCTGCCCATATGTACGTACGTGGCCGTATTTTCTTTCTTGCACACTGGCCGTTGTACGTACGTGTACATGCTACGTGCGCGCCTCTACTACGACACGTGCGCGCCTCTACATCGACCAGTATGTACGTACACGTTCGCAACCAGAATGACAATGCTACGTACGCTTCGACCAGGTGGGTCCCGACTGTCAGGGACTTCCTTGCCTACGAAGATGTAGCTGGTGGGTCCCAGCAGTCAGGGGCAAATCATTTTTTTTTGCCCGACGCACTTCCTTGCGTGCGAAGATGTAGCTGATGGGTCCCTGCAGTCAGGGGGAAATGTTTTTTCGTGAAATACGGTGGCCCGTCCGATGGGTCCCCGCTGTCAGGTGGAGGAATCATTATTTTCCACGTAATAAGGAGGCACTTCCTTGCTGCGGCCGTGGACCCAGCTGTCAGCCTCTCCATGTACAGTCCACGTCCAATGGAAGTCGTTCCTTGACCACATTGACCACGCCGAGCCGAGAGCACCAGGGCGGTGGATGACAGCGAGGCCTAGGAAGGGGACGACGGGGAGCCGGGGAAGACGCGGCAGTAGAAGCTCGCGCGGAGAGGAGTACGAGGGTTCATTGGTTCGGCTGCGGTGTGAGGCTGCCGTCGCCGCAGGGCCTGGCCAGCGGTGGGAATAGTAGGGGGCGGTGAGGCCTCCACGGCAGCACAGCTGGCCACGGGAGGCAGGAGCATGCGGCACGACCGGCGCTGCTTAGGGCGGCTGGAGCAAGAAGACCAGAGCTTGAAGAAGCGCTACGGCCGTTGGATGGACATCGTACGGTCACTGGAGCTAGAATCGTTCATATTGACTAAAGTTGACAAAGGCCCCCGTCCCAGTCAACTTAGTAGGCCCACAAGTCAGCCTCCCACCATGGTGGGTCCCAGCTAGCAGGGGGAGTATTCATTTTTTGTGCGTAATAAGGAGGCACTTCCGGTGGGTCCGAGCTGACAGAGGGGGGAACGTTTTTTCCGCGAAATACGCTGGCCCGTCCGGTGGGTCCCAGCAGTCAGGGGGGAAACGTTTTTTCGCGAAATAAGGTGGCACGTCCGGTGGGTCCCTGCTGTCAGGTGGAGGAATAATTATTTTGCGCGTAATAAGGAGGCACTTCCTTGCGGCCGCCTGGACCCAGCTGTCAGCCTCTCCACGTACAGTACTCTTCCGATGGAAGTCGGTCGTTGACCACGTTGACCACGCCACGCCGAGAGCACCAGGGCGGTGGTCTGGACGACGGCGAGGCCTAGGAAGGGGACGACGCGGAGCCGGGGAAGACGCAGCTGTGGAAGCCCGCGCGGAGGGGAGTACGAGGGTTCACTGGTTCGGCTGCGGTGTGAGGCTGCCGTCGCCGCAGAATAACAGGGGGTGTGGGTGAGTAGAGGGATGGCCTGGCCAGCGGTGGGAGTAGTACGGGACGGTGAGGCCTCCGCGGCATCCCAGCCGGCCACGGGAGGCAGGAGCACGCGACACGACCGGCGCTGCTTTGGGCGGCTGGAGCAAGAAGACCAAAGGTTGAAGAAGCACTACGGCCGTTGGATGGACATCGTACGATCACTGCAGCTAGAATCGTTTATATTGACTAAGTTGACAAAGCCCTTGGTACGCGTCAGCTCAGTAGGCCCACAGCTCGGATTTGGCAGAGAACATATAGCCCATTTGCGATTTGTAAGAATGTACAGCCCATTTTTTAATTCTAATGGAATTTACTACAGCCCATTTACAGTTTGTTAAAAGTACAACCCAACTTCTAGCTAGGACAACGATTAATAATTTCAAACAACCGCTCAAAACAGAATTCAAAAAAATTCCCACATTTTGATGGGATCCGAAATATTTTTATCCGAAATTTCTAGTCAGGTTAAATATAATTTCAAAATAAAGTTGTATTATGTTAAAATCCAACAAAATATTGCGCGCGCAACAAGTAATGAAATTAAAATTTTCAAATTCCAAAAATAATATATTTTTCAAACTAATTACGTGTTTGGTGCATAGTAACTGTCTAGTTATTATAATTACATCCCATTTATTATTTCTTAAAGTCCATTTTCTGTTAAGCCTAATGCATACCTCCTAGGAAAGTTTGCAGCCCAGCGGGGCGGAGAATAACAAGTTGACCCGGATATTGTGTACAACTGTCGGCCCAGTTGCATTGCTGATGTTGAAAAAAAAGGCCTGTGTAGTACATTACAACCTAACATGGTTACTCAGCCCACATTCAGCGACACCGGAAAGGCCCAAACAAGGCTTATGTACAACTTTTTGAAGTCACTGAGCTCAATTAATACCTTAAAAAAGTTAGATTACAGTGGAACCTAATTAAAAGCTGTCACGAGCAAATAAATAATTCAACGGGTCCCACTTGTGCGTGTGCGTGTGTGTGTGCGTGTGTGTGTGAGAGAGAGAGAGAGACCCATCGGTCGATGCTCGTAAATACATCTTTCAGCCATATGCATTGCTGATGCTCAGTAAAAACTTATATAGTTGACACAATCATATAGAACATCATAGCACACTGAACTTGCATACAAAAATTTCACGCAGGCGGCACAATCAGGATGGAAGCAGTGGATCGCTACGGGAAGGGCTATGTTGAAACCAACGAAGTCGTACATAACGGTTCATCATCTTTATTAATGACGGGGAAATATCTTGAATGTTGTGCGAAGAAAACAGACAGACAACACAATAAGTTCTGCTAGCACATTAAGTTGACGTACAGCCCTTTCTAAAAAAAGTTCAGGTACAAAATTAGAACATGTCACAATCAAATGTACTGGCATATCAGTGCTTCACACCCATAGCTCGGATTTAACTAGTATCTGACAAGATTCAGTTGTTACCTTAAATTAGAGCACATCCAGGCAGCCAGCCCTACTTCTTCTCCCAAAGAAGCAGTGGCCTCCGCCGCGCGATGGAGTAGGCCATGTGCCATCCATCGTTCCGAGCAACATGGCGAAAGTCTGACGTTCACTCCTGTAATGGAAGTCGTTGACGGACCCTGGCACCAGCGGCGGCGGCAGGACTTCGATTGATTGATTGACCACTTCTCCGACATGCATGAACACTCGATATAGGTACATCCCTAACGTGGTCTGCGGCGGCCTTGGTGGTGACGAATAGTACAACCCCGGTTCCTGCACCGGTATCTCAACACCAATCACCTTCGGTATGGTGGACGGCTTCTTCATCCATGCCATAACCGTCAGAGCCCAGCTGTCTGGAGGAACAAACATACTTACGAGCTCACCTCCAAGGTCGTTGATAAGCTCGTTCATGGACTCGTTGTTCCAAGCACGTCGAGGCATGCCGTGGAAGGTAAGCTTTGTTAAAAACTCAAGCTCAGAGGGCACCGAGGCCCATCCTGGGTACCATCGATCAAAGCTCACCAGCGCGCCATCGCAGAACCAACGCCAGGAAGATTCGAACACATGACTGCAGTCGAAAGTTGTCCGGAACCTGACGAAGAAATCAGCCGGTGGTGGACAGACTTTGACGAGCAAGTCACTTATTTGGATGTCGTGCGCAATGCCAAGACCTTTGACAAGGTCGTCCGGCGAGACGGGAGGCCGGTCGCCGTTGATGGTTACCATCAGCACTTTGCCGGCAAACTGGTCGTCAAGCGCCGCCATGCCACTGTTGAGCGACAGCACGGAGCGACCGAAGGCAGGACGGACCTCAGGATCTCCGGCTCGGAGATCCGCGTTGACCAGAGACATGATAGTGTGCTTGAGTATAGGGAGTACAGGAGGGGGATTTGGGGGAACTGGAGTAGGAATCGAGATTCCAGAGGTGGGGGAGGGGCGGGAGACTGGGGATGAAAAGGTAGCATGAATTTCAAGCACGCGCCAATATGTTCTCGGCGCGCAAGCGCACGAAAACACCGATGCGCCCATATGTCGGCCTAAGAGTCCTTATTCTTTCTTTTTTGGAGAGCCCGGCCTTTTTTTCTAGGATCTTTTGAGAGCCCGGCCTGAGAGTCATAATTGACCTGTTTGGCATTGCGTTACTACTCGGCCCATATTCAATGACACCTCACTGGCCCAAACAAGTGTACATCATCGAAAAGACACTGAGCTCAAATTATATAACTTGGAAAAAGGAGATATACTCTGAACACTGGAGAATGGTGATGCCCTCATTTAGCCCACCAGTAGTTCGAGACAATAAACAGTTCGAAACAACGATATATACAACATTCAAACACTGACAAGTGACTACTACTGACATAAACAGCAAGACATGATAGTTCATAAGAAGTCTTGCTACACCACCAAAATGCACCCATCTGCAGCGCTCAGACTCTCGTGACCCAGACGAGAATGACATTCTAAACAGAAGCAACTATTACATAGTAAGAGTGACATAGACGAGGATGACCAAATGACAAGGAATATGCATAACAAAAGAAAGAACTACCCATCCAGAACCAGCAGCAAAGACAACAAAGTCATTCGAAGAGATGATCCAACACCATCATAATTTGCAGCCCCGCTTCAGCGACCAGTGATCTGGAGACACCAGTACTCCACCCTTTCGATGCAACAGCCCAATTACCTATCAACCTGAAGGCTTGAACCACATCACTACCTGTCGTAATTGAGACATCCAAGGATCAAAGTTAATCCGGATGCCTTTGTCATTCTCACCTTCTTTTGGCTGCAGGCTGTATCGTTGACAATCAGGGGAGTTTGCTCCCGAACTCCTAGGGCTCGCCGTGTAGACACAGTTTTCCATAGCAAACAGAGCCTCTCTGCCATCAAGGTCCTTGCCAACGGTGATCTCCTGGTTAATCGGATAATTGAGTCCGAGAAACAGAGAGTGTGAACCAAGGCTGTTTACCCGCCTCCAACTAAAAAATCCTAAAGGCCCCAACCAGCTGGTATCCTGCTGATAGACGTAACAGCCACTGTCCGGATACTCATGTATTACACGGTGCTTGTATACAGTGGGGTTTTTGCAATATAACTTTTCCGGCTCATGTGTCCGAATGATCATCAGTCTTTTGCCGTCGTCTGATCGAGCGAGGAACCAGTTGTGCTTCCCTGTTTTTGGCAAAGGTGGTGTGATTACAAAGGGCAGTAACTGTAGGGACACTGCATCATATAAAAAAGGACAGGCATTGTTAATGTAATATCATCATTGTTCAGAGTATGAGTAGGATAATGTAAGAACCAGCATTGATATGTCCCTGTTGGAACTGGGAGGAAAATACAGGGAAATGTATACTGGGTTCGAAAATATAGAAGTGCCATGCATGGTTATACTCATGTTATCTCGCAATCGATTCTTCACAGGAAACTACCATGTCATCCATGTTATGTACTCCCTCCGTTCCCAAATATTTGTCTTTCTAGGCATTTCAAATAGACACAACATATGGATGTATGTAGACATATTTTAGAGTGTAGATTCACTCATTTTGCTCCCTATGTAGTCACTTGTTAAAATCTCTAGAAAGACAAATATTTGGGAACGGAGGGAGTAATCATGTTCTGTCCTCACAAACAAATTCTTCAAGGTAACTAACAGACCATGCATTGTTATATACTCGTGTTCTGTGGGCAAAAATTTTGTGAGGATATTATTCTAGCCATTGATTGCTGAAGGGCGAATATAGGTATGTACACATGGTAAGCATTGCAGGATTTCACTACTTCCAAATATAGAGTTCTCCATATGCACATTTACTTTCGTAATGTATGGTTAGATGAAACCAACAGTGTGGTGCGTGTTTCTACATCATGAAAATGAGGAAACTAACATGGCCATTGATACACACTAATATTTAGTAGAAGGATAATATCTGTCGGGTGGTAGGTGCGACATATGCCAACGGGTGGCTTATCATTGTGGGAGCCAGTAAGACATCGCCGGTGCCTGGAAACGGGATGAGGCGAAGACATGCACGCCGGCGAATCTTACCCAGGTTCGGGGCTCTCTGTGGAGATAACACCCCTAGTCCTGCTCTGCGGGGTCTCCGCATGATCACTAGACCAATATAAGTAGCTACAAGTGCTCCTCGAGCTGTTTTGCTAGGGGAAGAAGAAGGGCAAGGCTAACTCTCCTTTTCCCTCTATGTGGTGTGTGAAACTCTATGAGATCAACCCTTTGCATGGGGTGCCCCAGCGGGTTTATATAGGCCTACCCCCCGGGGATACATTGGTACTGGCTGGGCGTGGGTCCCAGTCATCAGTGTCTACGCTTGCCGACTTCTCCGCCGGTCATTGGGGCCCGCCGACTGGTGGGTCCCGCCGGCTGCCGGCCTCTTGGCCGACAGGCCGGCCCCACCGCTTGGGGGCTTTGTCGGCGGCTGGTTACCATTGCCTCGCCTCTGATGATGAGGGCTTTGTCGAGGTAAGCGTGGCTACAGTGCCGCCGCCTTGCGGGCTCTCACTGTAGCCTTACCTCGTCTTGTCTCCTTAATGAGGCACATGCTTCGAGGGAGGGGACGTAGCCGGCTACTGGGAGCCGGCTACGCCCCTGGCCGACTGGGGGAGGCCGGACCGTCTTCGAGTGTCTCTCTGGATGAAGGGGCCCGCCGCCCGCGAGCCGTACTGGCGCCTGTCGTGGGTGACATCAGGGTCAACATGGCTACAGTGCCACACCGGACGGGAGATGGCTGGCCCGTACGGCGCCCTGTGGCCATGCCTGCTTCGGGATTCGGGGGTAGTGGGTTGTACTGTGGCCACGCCCCGTCTTATCGCCGTTATGTGGATGCAGTATTGGTGGGTGTAGTCTTGGCCGGCTTTTGGGAGTCGGCTCTCTTCATGGCCAGCTTCTGGGAGTCGGTCCTCTTGGGGCCGGCTTCCTGGAGTCGGCCATCTCGTAGCTTTCTTGGGGGACGTTTCTGGGGCCGGGCCGCCTTCTGGTAGTCGGCCCTGGGGATAGCCGGCCGGGGGAAGGTGGCCCTGCGCTCTGTATGCTTTGAAGGCTCGAAAAGCCTGATAATTTTTCGAAGAGCCCGGGGGAGTCGGTTAGGCTACCCGTGGCCATTTACTCCGACAGTAGTCCCCGAAGCTGGTTGGGCTTCGAGGCTGAGAGGATATCGAGAAGCTCGGTCAGCTTCTTATCTTGACGAGCCAGCAGCTGGGAGCTGACTTCAGTTTGGGCGCGCCGTCTTGGCGAAAACTTTTTTAAAGTCGGAGGGCGGGAGTCTGTTGGCGCGCGCGCCAGGCTGCGGGCAGTCTGCTCGCCGCCTGCGCACCACGTGGCATCCCTGGGCTGGAAAAATCCTGCCAACCCACGCGCGCGACAAGACGTCGCCGCAGGCTGAGGGCCCACCACTTCTGCGCCCAGGCCCAGGCGCAGATTCTCTGCGGCCCAAAGCCGTCCGCACGTCTTCCTGTGGCGGTTTCCGCATGTTTTTAGGGCACAGTAATCACGGGACGTGGGGGAGTGGGCGCAGTTAATCCCACATCCCACCCCACGCCTCGCCTCCTCGGCTTCGCCGCACGAGGCTATAAGTAGGGAGAGGAGGGGAAGCGGCAGACGCTCGCACGCCCCTCTCCTCTCCGCCATCTTCTTCCTCCTGTTTTCCCTCACCGTAGCATCTCGCCACGGCGCCGTCCCACCATTCTTTCTTCCGCCGCCGCACTTATTCTTGCCGGCCTCACGCCGCTATGCAGTACGGCGGGGACTGAGACGGTTCCAACGTCCATGAGGACCACGTCGAGTTCCTCCGCAAGATGCGGCGGCTGCCCGGCGCGGACAAGGTGCAAGTCTGTCTCGCGCCCGAGACGGAAATTACGCCGGAGCCGGAGGAGGGCGAGCGAGTGGTCTTCCGCTCGCATTTCCTGCGCGGAATCGGCTTGCCGGCGAGCGCGTTCTTCCGCTCCTTCCTCGACTTCTATCAACTCCAGCCGCACCACCTCACACCGAACACAGTGGTGCTGATGTCCGCCTTCGTCACCTTGTGCGAAGGCTATCTTGGCGTCCTCCCCACCCTCGAGCTCTGGGGGGAGTTCTTCCAGTCCAAGCTGGGCACGCGTATGCAGGGCGTGCCGGCTCAGAGTGGCGCCTTCATCGCGATGCGGAGGGTGGCAGCCGACAACCCCTTCCCCGTCATCACGCTAATCCAGTCGGTGAAGCTTTGGCAGAAGTCATACTTCTACGTGAAGAACGTCGCCCCGCAAGGTGACTACGTCAATTTTCCGGCTTATGTAGCCGGCCCGCCAGCGGGTAGGCGGCCCCAGTGGTCCTATCGGGCCGTGACGCTGACGCCGGCTGGAGCCACGGCCGTCGCCCGTCTGCGGGTCATGATCCAGTCGGAGGGCCTGACGGGGCCCGACTTGCTGGCCGCCTTCGTCGCCCGCCGGGTGCTTCCGCTTCAGAGCCGCCCTCACCTGATCTGTCAGATGAGCGGCCAGCTCGATCTGAGTCGGATGTGCACCAAGGACATGCCACACGACGACGTGGCCCATATGGTGAACTACCTTGCGAACTGCAAGCTCTCCGCAGAATGGCGGTTCGGCAAGGAGCCATATTCCCGAGCACGTCCGCCGCCCACGGTATGTTCTCTTTTTCCCTTTCTTCTCTTAGTTTTGTCACCGAGTTCCTTCTGGCCGACTCTGACTAGTCGGCACGGCTTCGGCAGAGCCCTCTCCTTCGGCCTGCAGGCGGGTCGGAGGCGGAGCGCCGATTCCTCCCCGACTGGACGGAGCACGATCTGGAGGACCCCGACTTGGGGGCGGCCGCCATGGACAACAACATCAAGGCGCGCGGTGGCGAAGCCGGCGGCGAGGCATGCGGCTCCGGGCTTGGAGCCAGTTTCGATGACTGGCCGGACGACGACGAGGCAGAAGTCGTCCCACGCCACCAGCCGGCGTCTGGCCACGGCGCGTGTTCCTCTGCCGCGCCGCCTGCTCGGGGCGGCGGGCAGAAACGTCGTGCCACGTCGGGCTTGTTCGGCAGTCGGCCGAAGAAGCCCAAGGGCGGGGCAGCAGCGACCAGGCGGGAAGACGCGGCCGCGAAGATGGCCCGCTTCCGCAAGGCAGTGAAGCAGCCGCAGACGGTGTCGGCGTAAGTGTATACTCCTTCGTGTATTCTTTCTTCTTTTCTTAGCGACTTATGAATCCTTGCCCTTTCTTCAAAAATCAGGGCTCCACTGTCGCTCGAGCGGGTTCCTGCCGCCTCCGTCGTTGGATCATCGGGAGGATCCGGGAGCACCACTCGCCGCGTGGACCCCCGTGCCGAGCTACAGGCGGCGACGGAGCGAAACGCGCGGGAGGAGCGGGACGAGGAGGAGTTGAGGGCGGCCGCCGCCAAGGCGGCGCAAGAGGAGGAGGCGGCGAAGGCGCGCGCCGATGCAACTGCCAAGGCCCAAGCGGAGGCTGCGGCCGCGGCGATGTCGGAGGGGGCCTTGCTGGTCACCCCTCTGCGCGTCGCGGCGCCTGAGGCCCCAGAGCCCCCGCCAGAAGAAGCCGGTGGTGAGCAGCCGGGATTGGACAGGGAGGACGATGTCGTTGTTCCGGAGAGGGAAGCAGCGCCGACCCCGCCGACTAGGACGACCCAAGGCGGCCGGCCTAACTCGCCGCCTGCGCAATTGGCCGGGGGCGAGCCGGCCGCGAGGACTGATCTGGTAGTCCAGACGCAGTCACGTCAGCGCACGGGGAAGGCCGCATCGGAGCCGCAGAAGGCCGCGGGCTCCAGCTCCTCGGCCCAGGACATGGAGGCGGCCAGCGCCAGCTCGGGGTGGACGCCGGGTGGAGGGTCGGCCGTGGTGAACGTGGCCGCGCAGGACGTTCGGAACCGGCTTCAAGCCCAGGCTGCGGCGCTGAGGAAATATAATGACGAGTTCCTCGCGACGCGGGCGGCCATTCGGGTTAGTCTTTTTGTCTTTGCTTTTCTGATCTTGGTTTCTTCCGTGGGGACGCGTCAGCGCATCCACTTGGTGTAGTCCCCGAGTTCCGAGTCGGCTGCTGAACAGGCGGCTTGGAACTTCTTAGCGGGCTTCGTTTTGCTATCTTGCTCTCATTTGCTCTTCTGCCTGTCTTGCAGGATTACCACAACCTTCACGCGGCTGCCTTCAACTCCCAGGCTCGGGAGCTGACCCAGAAGACTGCTGACCTAACTGAGAGCCGGGGTTAGTGCTTCATCTTTTATCTCATGTGGGGGCGCGTCAGCGCACCCACTGGGTGTAGTCCCCGAGATTCGGGCCGACTGCTGAGCAGTCGGGTCGGTTCTTCCCTGACGACTTCTTCCTCATTGCTTCTTTCTTTTTCTGCCATCCCTGCAGCGGCCAACGCCAGTCTAAGGGAGTAGCTGGGCGGGACTGAGGCCGCCCTCCGCGCTAAGGAGACCGAGTTTGCCGCCTTGGCACAAGAGCGTGACCGCCTGGCCAAGAGGTTGGCCGACCAGGAGGAGAACCATAAGGCGGCCCTGAAGGCGGTGCGGGACACCGAGGCCGCCCTCCAAGCCAAGTACGAGACAGAGGCGGCCAGCTGGGCCGAAGCGAAGCAGACGCTGATCAACGGCTATGGCCAGATAGAAGACTTGGTTGACGGTAGGCCGCCTTCCTCTTCGTCCTTGCTTGCTGCCTGCCGTTTTAGCTCGTTTTCTAACTTGGTGTTTTTCTCTTCTTTCTCTTTCTTCCTTGCGCAGAGTACTTCCCTGGCTACTCTACTGCAGCCAACCAGGTTGTCGAGGCCCACCGCGAGGCACAAAGGCAGGCTGGCGCCGAAATCGCACCAAACGCTCGCCGGTTGCTGGAGGAGCAGCTCTTGGCGATCCAGGCCCGCCTCCAGCCGGCTCACCGCCTGCTCCGCCGGCTTCAGCGTGTCGGGGCACAGGTGTTGGCCGCTCTCTGGCCTAGTGAAGTGATTCCCCGCACCCCCAGTCGGACTGCCGACTAGCTGGAGGTGGCGGTCGGCCGCTTCGAGGCCTGGAAGGCTTCGGCGGCTCGGTCTGGCGCCAGGCGGGCGCTGGAGTTCGCCAAGGCCTGGTATCCCAAGCTGAGTCTAGACCAGCTGGCCACCTGGCGGCAGGTCGCCGACGAGGAGCTGGAGCCGGCTCGGCCGGCTATCATCCAGCGGGCTTCGGCGATCGCCGACTACACCGACACCAGTGCCTTCGCTCTTGAGGTGGACGACAACGGTGTTGCCCATCCGGAGGAGTGGTTCGGGCTGAATCCGGCAGACAGCGAGGACTCAGCGGAGGAGATCGACTCCAGCGACGAGGGCGAGGAGGAGGAGGAGGGTGAAGACGCCGGGCCAGATGGTGGAGCGGCCGGTCAGCCTCAGCTCGACCGTGCCTCCAGCAATAAGGCACGCGCGGGTGCACCGCCTATAGCCGGCGATGATCAAGCCGAGACCCGCCAGCCGGCCGCTCCTCCAGCTGGTGGTGCCGTCTCCTCCGACCAACTGGCTCCACTACCGCGCCCTTAGCCTAGTCTACTGCTTCTTTTTTCCTGCTTTATCACTCTTGGAAAAGTGTTTTGCTAAGTTTGCACAATTCCACCCACTGGGGGTGTATTCGCACCATATTGTTTACCGGCCTGTTGGGGGCCTTATATGTAAATATAATTATGCATTCGTTTGGCTTTCCCTTGTTCTTTGCTTTTCATCCTTTGGCTGTTTCCTTTGCCGCCCTCCCTTGGTTGCCGCCTTCCCAGCCGGACAATTGCTCTGCAATCTGTGGCTGGAAAAGTGCTCAGCCAGTTGGGAGGACAAGTACTCTAGCTTTGTTGGATTATAGCGAAGTGACTGGGAGGCCAGCCAGCCGGCTGTTTTGTCAGCCAACAAGCGTGGTTGGAGGCCGTCTTTATGTTATATAAGTTCGTTAGTCCTTAGCCGTTTTTCATGTGGGCGTCCTTTCTGCCTTTGGCTCTTGCTAGTCGGACAGTCGGTTCTTCGAACTGCGACTTTTGACAAGAGGGCTCGGGAGCCGGCACACTACTTGTCTGACTTCAGGTAGAACTTTAATATAACTTAAGGCGGCCAGTCCCCGGGCCGACTAGTCGAACCCGGTGCCAGACAAAAAATCAAATGTAATAATACATTCATGAATATGACACTCGTCATTCATAGATAAAGGAGGGCAGTCCCCGAGTGCTCCTCGGGGGGCCCGTTGTTTCGTACTTAATAAAAAAGGTAGCATGATACATACTGCTTTCAACTGTAAAATCTTCTCAAGAGGTTGGCGTTCCATGGTCGTTCCGACTCCTTGCCGGAATCATCCCTCTTGCGTGTTCTTGGTTTTTGTGCGTCGATCAGGTAGTAGGAGTCGTTGCCTAGTGCCTTGCTGATGACGAAAGGACCTTCCCAAGGGGTCGAGAGCTTGTGCTGGCCGGCTGTTCACTGGATCAGCCGGAGCACAAGGTCGCCCTCTTGGAAAGATCTTGGCTTGACCTTGCGATTGTGGTAACGGCGCAAACCCTGCTGGTAGATGGCGGACCGGCTGAGTGCTAACAGCCGGCTTTCTTCCAGCAGGTCGACGCCGTCTTCTCGCGCTTCCTTCGCCTCCGCCTCCATGTACATGGTGACCCGAGGCGAGTCGAACTCGATGTCAGTTGGGATGACGGCCTCGGCACCATATACAAGGAAGAACGGAGTGAAGCCGGTTGACTTGTTTGGGGTAGTGCGCAGACTCCAGAGGACATCCGGCAGCTCGTCGAGCCAGCAGCCAGCCGAACGCTCTAGTGGTACGACTAGTCGGGGCTTGATGCCAGAGAGGATGAGGCCGTTTGCTCGCTCGACTTGGCCGTTTGACTGCGGGTGGGCAACGGACGCTAACTCCAGTCGGATGCCCTGCGTTGCGCAGAAGCGTGCCAGTGCTCCCTTGGCGAAATTTGTGCCATTGTCGGTGATGATGCTGTGTGGCACGCCATACCGAGTAGTGATGTCGGCGATGAATGTCACGGCAGTCGGCCCGTTCAGCTTCTTGATTGGCTTCGCCTCGATCTACTTGGTAAATTTGTCCACGGCGACAAGCAGATGTGTCATGCCGCCACGGGCTGTCTTGAATGGGCCCACCATGTCCAGCCCCCAGACGGCAAAGGGCCAGGTGAGGGGGGTGGTCTTGAATGCAGAAGCCGGCAAGTGTTGCTTGGAACTGAAGACTTGGCATCCTTTGCAGCTTTTGACTATCTCTTTGGCATTTTCCAAAGCAGTCGGCCAGAAGAAACCATGGCGGAAAGCCTTGGCGACAAGTGATCTTGAGGCTGCATGGTGGCCGCATTCACCTTGGTGGATATCCTTGAGGATTGCCACACCTTTCTCTGGCTCGACGCAGCGCTGAAAGACTCCAGCGACGCTGCGCTTGACAAGTTCTCTGTTTATTATTGCGTATGCCCCGGCTCGACGTTGCACTAGTCTTGCCGAGATCTCATCAGCCGGCAGCTCTCTGTTGACTAGGAAGTTGAGGATGGGCTGGGCCCATGATGGAGCTATGACTTCTTCTACTGTTAGTAAGGCCACTGTGACTCGGGTGGGTGGGTTGGGTGATGGAGAGTTGGAGTCGACCATCGCTTCTTGTGCCGCTGCAGTCCCCGGGCCGACTATTGCGGTCCCCGGGCTGGGTTCTGAAGTCCCCGAGCCGGGTGCGACTACGGTAGTCCCCGGGCCGCTTGTCGAAGTCCCCGAGCCGACTGCATCAGGGGCAGGCGGTACGAAGATAGAATCCGACTCTTGAGACGGCTTGATAGACGGTTTGAGGAGGCGCTGGAGAGAGACACCGGTTGGTATAGCCTGTCGAGTGGAGCCGATCCGTGCCAGGGCATCTGCTTGGTCGTTGTCGGCCCGTGGCACGTGAAGGAACTCGCACCCTTCGAAGTACCCACTAATCTGTTGGACAAGGAATCGATAGCTCGCCATGTTTGCATCCTTGGCATCCCAGTCGCCAGATGACTGCTGGACCACCAAGTCTGAGTCGCCATAACACAGGATCCGGAGTATGCCGAGCTCTTTGGCTAGCCGAAGCCCATGTATGAGCGCCTCGTATTCAGCCACGTTGTTGGAGGCGGCGAAGTGGATTTGCAGCGTGTATCTGAGCTTGTCGCCTTTGGGAGAGGTGAGGACGATGCCGGCTCCCAAGCCGGTGCGCATCTTGGACCCGTCGAAGTGCATCCGCCAATGAGTAGAGTCGGGAGCCGGCGGTAGGTACTGGGTCTCGGCCCAGTCGACGAGGAAGTCGGCCAATGCTTGAGACTTGATGGCAGTGCGGGGCTGGTAAAAGATTGTGTAGGGCGCCAGTGCAATGGCCCATTTAGCCACCCGGCCGGATGCATCCCGGCTGCCTATGATCTCGGCAAGCGGGGCAGTGCATACGACCGTGATGGGATGCTCTTGAAAGTAGGGCTTCAGCTTCTTGGCGGCGAAGTACACTCCATAGCACATCTTCTGGTAGTGTGGGTAGTTTTGCTTTGAACTGGATAGTACTTTGCTTAGATAATATACCGGCCTCTGGACTAGCTGGGCTCGGCCTTCTTCTAGGCGCTGGACCATGACGACTGTGCTGACTATTCGGCTAGTTGCGGCAATGTAGAGGAGCATGGGCTCCTTCTCAGTCGGCGCCGCCAAGACAGGCAGAGTGGTCAGCATCTTCTTCAACTCATGGAAGGCTTGGTCTACTTGGTCATTCCACTCGAAATGAGTGGATTTCTTCATGAGTCGGTACAGGGGGAGAGCCTTCTCTCCTAGCCGGCTGATAAAGCAGTTTAGGGAGGCCAGGCACCCGGTGAACTTCTGCACATCTTGCAACTTGGTGGGGATCTCCATTCTCTCAATGGCCTTGATCTTCACAGGGTTGCACTCAATGCCGCGTTCGGAGACCAGAAAGCCTAGAAGCTGGCCGGCTGGTACTCCGAACACGCATTTCTCGGGGTTGAGCTTGATCTGGAATCGGCGCAAGTTGGCAAATGTTTCTTTGAGGTCTTCCAGCAGGGTGCCGCGCTTCTCCGTCTTCACCACAATATCGTCTACGTAGACGTGGGCATTTCTGCCGAGTTGCTTGAGGAGGCATTTCGGCATGCAACGCTGAAAAGTGGCACCGGCATTCCTTAAGCCAAATGTCATAGTCAGGTAACAGAAAGCTCCAAATGGTGTGATGAAGGCGGTCTTCAAGCGGTCTGCTGGGTCCAACTTAATCTGGTGGTATCCTGAGTAGGCATCCAAGAAACTCAACAGCTCGCATCCGGCTGTGGAGTCTATCACTTGATCAATCCGTGGCAGAGCAGATGGATCTTTGGGGCAGGCCTTGTTGAGGCTAGTGTAGTCTATACACATACGCCACATGTTGTTCTTCTTCAACACCAAGACTGGGTTGGCAAGCCACTCTGGGAAAAAATACTTCCATAATAAAGCCGGCGGCAAGGAGCCGGGCTATCTCTTCTCCTACGATTCTTCTCTTCTCTTCTCTGCTGACAGTCGGCGGAGAGGCTGCTTGACTGGCTTCGCGTCCTCTCGGACGTGTAACTTGTGCTCGGCGAAATCCTTCGGAACACCCGGCATGTCCTTTGGGGACCATGCAAAGATGTCTCGATTCTCACGGAGGAAGTCGACGAGCTCGCCTTCCTATTTACTGTCCAGGTTCGCACCGATGACTGCGAACCTCTCCGGGTTCTCCGGGTCCAGAGGTATCTTCTTCATCTCCTTGGCCGGATGGAAGGAGCCCTGCGCATCATATTCCTTGGGGTTGGGGGACAAGGCCGGCTGCTTGCTGGCCAGGGCCACAACTCGATCCAGCATCTTCTTCTCCTCTGCCACTACGAGGGACTCGGCCAGCCGGCTGCTGCCTGCGGCGCACTCGATAGACTTCTTGTAGTCGCCAGCTACAGTGATGATCCCCTTCGAGCTCGGCATCTTCATTTTCAGGTAGGCGTAGTGGGGCACGGCCATGAACTTGGCCAAAGCAGGTCGGCCAAGCAAGGCGTGGTAAGGGCTTTCCAGATCCACTACCTCGAACCAGATCGCTTCTCGGCGAAAGTGATCTTTGTCTCCGAAGAGAACATCCATTTTGATCTTGCCGATCGGGGAGCAGGACAGGCCGGGTACAATGCCATGAAACACGGTCCAGCTTGGCATGAGTTGCTTCGCCTTCAGGTTCAACTTCTCCATGGTGTCGCGGTACAGTATGTTGATACTGCTTCCGCCATCAATCAGAACGCGGGAGAATCGGGCAGCCCGCCTCTCCGTTGCGAGGGTGACATCCAACACCAATGCATAGGAGCCAGGGGACGGCATCACCTCTGGGTGATCGGCCTGACTCCAGTTGATAGGCCTTTCGGACCAATGCATGAACTCGGGTTTGCTGGAGGCGACCGCGTTGACCTCTTGGTGCTGTCGATGCCGGCTGCGCTTGTCTTCAATCTTTCTCGTGAAGACGACGTAGGCGGCGTGCTCATCAGGGAACTCAACTTGGATGGCTCCGACTGCTGGTCGGGCAGCCGGCTGCTGGGGGGCTGGAGGCGGCGGGCCGGGAGGCGGAGGCGGCACCAGCCCCTCGCCCTTGGAGATCCGGGTGAGCCAGTGGCACTTTCGGGTCGTGTGGTTGGACGGCTTCGCGCCGCTGTGGAATTTGCAGGGAGCATCGAGAGTCTGCTCGTAGGAGAAGGCCGGCTGCCAAGCCGGCCTGCCACCCTTCTTCTTGGGAGCGGGCCGTTCTTCGGGTTGCTCATCTTCGACCGTAGCCACCTGCCGACTGGTGGAAGGCAGCATAGGGGCCTTGCGCTTGTGGTCGTTCTGGTAGGGGCGCCGGTTGGAGTCGCCAGCCGGTGTCTTGGGAGGCGGAGCGAGCACCTTCCCAGAGGCGTCCACTCGGAGCTCGGTCTTCATCGAGAAGTCGGCCGTGGCGTACTTGTCAGCGATGACCAGTAGCTCGTCGAGGGTAGTCGGCTCATCACAGAGGAGTTGGTGCTTGAGGAGGGTGCCCTCTCGGCACCCGGCGGTGAAGTACTCGATTTCCTGGACCTCGTGCACCACCTCGCACGAGTTGCGGAGCTCGGCCCACCGCGTGAGGTAGTCGCGGGTCGACTCGCTGGGCCCTTGAACGCATAAGGAGAGCTGGAGGGGCTTGGGAGGCCGCTTGTACGTGCTGGTGAAGTTGCGGACGAAGACTTCTGTGAAGTCCACCCAGCTGTTGACGCTGTAGGGCTTGAGGCTGTTGAACCAGGTGCGCGCCGTGCCTTGCAGCATGAGAGGGACATACTTCACGGCAACGTGCCTGTTGCCGTTCGCTATACTGACAGCGGTAGAGTAGTCGATGAGCCAACCTTCCGGCTTTATAGAGCCGTTGTATTTAGGCGTGTCTCTAGGGAGCGAGAATCCTTTGGGGAAGGGCTCGTCGCGGATGCGGGGGCCAAAGCATGGCGGGCCGACATCGTCTTCTTGTTCCAACGCCAGGGATCGAGCTAGGCGGTCGATCCGATGGCGGGCGTCGTTCTCGCCGACTCCTTCGCGGTGGCCTAGTCGGCCACCGAGGGTCGGGTGTGTGACAGGCGGCGGGATAGGATATCTCTCCCCACGACGTGGGGGAGGAGGCAGATTGCCTTGGTGCTCCACTTCTCGGGGGCGGCCTTCCACATCACGCTTGATGGTGACGCGAGTCCGGCTGCGGCTAGCAGCCGGCTCCTTGTCCTTCCTCGCGCGGGCGCCGCTCGCGGTAGGCGGCCGGGAGGTTGCGGCGTGCTCTCGGCGTGGAGGAGGACTCTCGGTGCGGGCGCCGGCTTTATGCCGTTCTGCGGCCGCGTCGATCAGCTGCTGGATGCGCCTTGTCATGTAGGGGAGCTCGTCTGCCCCCAGCCCATTTAGCTCTTCAGCGGCCGCCTGAGCGGCTCGCAGATTCTCGAGCGGGGTGGCGTAGACGGGGCGGTCTGCCCCCAGCATGCTGGCTATGGCCGCACCGCGCTTATTGACGAGGCCGGCTCGGCTCGAGCCGCCGTGAGGCGGCGTACCGAAGGCGGCGCGGTCGACTTCACGCTGGTGAGCCTCCGCGAGGCGTCTCATGGAGGCTATCTTCTGGCCCTCCGCGATGAGGGCGAGGCGGCGTGCTTCCAGGGTCTCGGCGTCAGCGTCGGCCGGGATGGGGACGGACAAGTCATGCATCGCCGCCTGTAGGGCGTCGTGGGCGTTCTCGCCCGAGTTGGCGATGTGGCTGATGACCAGCACCTCAGTGACAGCGCTGCTGCCGGTGTCAGCTCGAGGGAGAGGGTCGTTGACGACTACCACGTCGGAGGGGTCGGCGTCGAGCGATGCCGTGTCGGAGTCGACAAGCATCGGATTGGTGGAGCCGACCGACTCCAAGTCTACGGCAAGCTTGCTGGAGACGTGAAGTTGGTCGAGAAGGCTGACGAGGCGGTTCTCGCGGTAGTCCGTGCCCGCGTCTGACGCGGGCTCGTTGGAGATGCGAGTCTCGACAAGATGATCGGCGAGGCGGCTTGCCGCGCAGGCGTTGTCGACGCCTTGTAGCACGTCGGGGCACGCGCCGTCGGGCGCGGTAGGCTGGCTGCGCTCGCGGGGGAGGAAGAGGGTTCCCGTCCAGAATAGGTCTCCGGATGACGGTGCACCTGGCCCCACGTGGGCGCCAAATGTCGGGTGGTAGGTGCGACGTATGCCAACGGGTGGCTTATCATTGTGGGAGCCAGTAAGACATCGCCGGTGCCTGGAAACGGGATGAGGCGAAGACATGCACGCCGGCGAATCTTACCCAGGTTCGGGGCTCTCCGTGGAGATAACACCCCTAGTCCTGCTCTGCGGGGTCTCCGCATGATCACTAGACCAATATAAGTAGCTACAAGTGCTCCTCGAGCTGTTTTGCTAGGGGAAGAAGAAGGGCAAGGCTAACTCTCCTTTTCCCTCTATGTGGTGTGTGAAACTCTATGAGATCAACCCTTTGCATGGGGTGCCCCGGGGGGTTTATATAGGCCTACCCCCCGGGGATACATTGGTAATCTGGCTGGGCGTGGGTCCCAGTCATCAGTGTATACGCTTGCCGACTTCTCCACCGGTCATTGGGGCCCGCCGACAGGTGGGTCCCGCCGGCTGCCGGCCTCTTGGTCGACAGGCCGGCCCCACCGCTTGGGGGCTTTGTCGGTGGCTGGGTACTGTTGCCTCGCCTCTGATGACGAGGGCTTTGTCGAGGTAAGCGTGGCTACAGTGCCGCCGCCTTGCGGGCTCTCACTGTAGCCTTACCTCGTCTTGTCTCCTTAATGAGGCACATGCTGCGAGGGAGGGGATGTAGCCGGCTACTGGGAGCCGGCTACGCCCCTGGCCGACTGGGGGAGGCCGGGCCGTCTTCGAGTGTCTCTCTGGCTGAAGGGGCCCGCCGCCCGCGAGCCGTACTGGCGCCTGTTGTGGGTGACATCAGGGTCAACATGGCTATAGTGCCGCGCCGGACGGGAGATGGCTGGCCCGTACGGCGCCCTGTGGCCATGCCTGCTTCGGGATTCGGGGGTAGTGGGCTGTACTACGGCCACGCCCCGTCTTATCGCCGTTATGTGGATGCAGTATTGGTGGGTGTAGTCTTGGTCGGCTTTTGGGAGACGGCTCTCTTCATGGCCGGCTTCTGGGAGTCGGTCCTCTTGGGGCCGGCTTCCTGGAGTCGGCCATCTCGTAGCTTTCTTGGGGGAGGTATCTGGGCCGGGCCGCCTTCTGGTAGTCGGCCCTGGGGATAGCCGGCCGGGGGAAGGCGGCCCTGCGCTCTGTATGCTATGCAGGCTTGAAAGGCCTGATAATTTTTCGAAGAGCCCGGGGGAGTCGGTTAGGCTACCCGTGGCCATTTACTCCGACAATATCCATATATTCCTAACCGTTTGATTATTCAGGGTACAAATTGGATGTAATGACATGGTCACAATCGCATGAATTAACTCATTCCAAATATAGCTGATTTACGGCGTCTCTAACACATTGCCATAGTTCTACTCAAATTCTGCTCAAACAGGGATATGCCAATCATCACAAAAAGTTCAAACAGTGTCATGGCGTCATAATTAACATGAGACGGAAACAACTTACACGCGCTGTCCCAGCAATACGTGGTGCCATCTGCTTTGTCGATCGCGTAGATGATGCCATTGTGTTCAATAGCATCACAGAAGTGTGTATCAGCTTTGACGATGATCCACTGCGATCCGAGTTGTCTCCAGCTAAAGAAGGCACCGGCGTAAAGATAGGCGAGGCCGCAGTCGAACAAGGCAATTAGCTTGAAGTCTGCGTAATTCGCATGTCGTGTGGGCACTTGGCAGATTACAATCTTCTGCAAAACAAGGTCCGTCTAACTGACGTAGTAATCTAGATGACTTGGACCGCGATGGTAATACTCTATATAATCCAACGGAGGAAGGATAATCTCGTGGGAGGTCTGGAAGTTCACGAACACAAACTTTTTACCGTCTTCTCTGAAGGCAGCCATCCAGTGGGAGTTCATGCCGACCCAGTACATACCTGCCAAGAAGTTTCGGGCGATGGTGATCGGATCGTGTGACACCCCAAAATTTTATTTGGCTTTTTCAAACCTTTATTTGATTTGAGGGATGTTATTTAAAATTTTCCTCTAAAGGACTCTCCCTCTCAAAATACTTTCTTTTATGAAGAAGAAAAAAAATGTTTTGTTTGGATTCACCCAAGACTTGATTTTGGTCTTGGAGGTTTTTCCTTCTTATGTGGACTCAAAACCAAATGCTTTTCACTTGGGAAATTTCTTTTGAAAAATCTTTTAAATAGCCCTATGGCATTTGGAGTGATCCTTTCCCCTTTTCAAAATCTCCTCTTGCCATGACCTAAGTGGAAATCCCCCCCATAAGCCTTTCCCCATCTTTGTGCCAAGTTATACTTCAAATCCAGCAAGTTGAACCTCCCCATAATTTCTCTTCCATTTATTTCTTACCAAAAATAATTTCTTCCTTCTATTTTGACCCTTGGAAGTTTTCAAAGGAACTACCATTTCTACTTTGAGTTTGGCCTCCAAACAAGTCTCCCTGGCTAGTCCTTAGAGCCCTCAACCAAGATCCATGAAGATCCACTGGTCTCCAGTTCAAATATTTCAAATTGTACTTGCTGCAAGTTTGGACCATCTTTGCCAAATTTGATGAAATTCATTTGAATTCTCCTCCTAAAAATCTGAGGAAATTCAAGCAGCCTCTGGGTGCATTGAGAGGTCACCTCACCAAGTCCCAGCTCCAGAAAAAAAATTCTTCATGCCAAATCACTTCGTCGAACACCTGATGGGCATTGTTTCTGTCAATGTTCAGAAATTCAGAGATACAATTTCAGGAACTGCTGTCGTTTTCTTCAGGACTCCTGCTCGATCTCGCCAGTACCACGGTGGCGCCTTGCGCCCTGTTCTCTCCTTCTTATCCCTGCGCCGCACGATCTCCTGGAGGCTTGCGGACGTCGGCGACGAGCAGGAGGAGGTGCGCCACCCGTGAGCGACGGCAGCAGCGGCTTTGCGGCTGCCAGAGAGAGGCGCAGCGTGGACGGCGCCGCCCAGCGCCGCCCAAGCCACCCGAGGCCGCCGCGTGGCCATCCACTCACCCGTGCACGCTGCCATCCTTCATCGTGAACTGGTAAGCGCGGAGCGCGCTCCCTGCCGCAGCTGTGCCCGTACGGCCGCCCCGTCGAGGATCGGCGCATTACGCCTTGCCCGACCGAGGTTTAGCGGTGGAACGGCACCAGTGATCTTCCCTGATGGTGCCTAGCCCCCAAACCCCCTGCCCAACCTCTGCCACGCTGTAATCGCTCGCCGGAGATATCCCGTTCACGGCCACCCTCTCGGATCTCCTATAAAAGGAGGCCCCGAGCTCGAACTTGAACCCACACCACCTCTACACACCACCAATACCACGCCAAGCCACTGGAAGAGCCCCGAGGGAGCCTTCTTCCCCAACTCCGGCCGCCTCGACCCGCCACGGGACCCAGCTCGATTCGCTCCCGTGCGTGCACCTCTACCCCTCAGCACTTGCCTGTAGCTTCCTAGTACATCCACTCTCCTGACCCGCGCTTCAATTTGGAGTTTGCAGCACCCACCGGAGTTCTCCACCATCGCCCGAACCACCGTCCGCCGGAGAAAGTGTCGCCGTCGACGTGGTGCTCTCCGACGGCCAAGTCCACCACCCACCGACGCGGAAGAACCACCTGAACCTCTTGGTACCCTCCGATCTCCCTGCCCGCCGTGGTTCCACGCCGGCGACCACCGCAGCCTTCGGGCGTCGGCAAAGTTTTAAACCTGACGTGTGGACCCCCCCCCCCCGTCAGCCTCTCTTCTAATTCCCTCGAACCGTTTTCAGAAAGCGCCTTCGGGCAGAATGCGTTTTCTCTTTGGGCTGGCGCATTTCTTTCCGAACCGTTTTCTGTTTTCTCAGTTAAGTCCCTGGTTCTTTTCTGTTTCATCGCAGATTAGTCCCTGGACTAAAACCCTTATATCTTTTTAATAAAAGATGATTTTTGATTGATTCTTTTTCTGTCAGTCTTATAATTTTGCTTGTTTTTTATAGTATTTATTTGGAATATTTTTGGAACAATTTTTATGCACGCGATGATTTTCACGTTAGTGTACGGTTTCGCTATACCGTAGGTTCCGGAGGAGGTGACGGAGCCGCGAACTTCGCCGAGCTAGACTCTGACTTCTCCGAACCAGGCAAGCATGTTTGAACCTTTGATATGATAGGTATTTTGCATGTTTGCTTGAATGGTTGTGCATGGCATATGAGCATTGGTGAGTATCTCGTTGCATGCAAGGCAACTATCCGTGTGTTCCGAAGTTACCGTGATCTTTGATGAGAGATGACCTGATCATGTGGTGACATGAAAGGTAGTGAGGTGGTATTGTTGTAGCATGCCAGCCTTACGTCATCCGTTAAACTCTGACGTTAACGTGGACTGAGCCACGTTACCGTTCCTTCCCTTTCGTGCTGCCACATGTCTTCTGCAAAGAATACGGTTTAGTAAGTTGTTAACCTCTTTCCTTGTACACACCAAATAGAGGGGCCGGGATGAGGGTTCCATGGCCCTGGATTAAAGCCAGTCATCCGGTCAGGGGGCATGGGTGTTTCCGGTTGGGACCGAGAGGGGGGCACCCCTTAGAGCGCGCGGTATAAATTTGATCCCATGCTACGCGAGGTTGTAGCCTCCCCGTCTCAAGGTTTTTCTTGAACGCTGCCGAGGGTGATTCCTGGCATCGGAATGTTGAATGGGTGTGTACTGGTTAGATGTGTTTCTCCTAAAACACCGTAAACGGAACTAGTCCCTTATGACTACTGAAATCCGTTGGCTGTGGTTAAATAGTACAAACTCTGCAGAGACAAATCTTTCCGAGTCATCGTGTCCATGATCAAGGACCGTGGCCAACTTATCCATATCTATGCCAGTCCCTATGTCAGTCTCCATGGTAAATCCCCGGTGACAATTTTGAGTGGTAAACCCGGTTGAATTATTATTCCTGTGGATGGACTAATCTTTCATTTACCTCATACCTGAATATTCCCTTGAATGATTTAAATTCATGAGCTATTGACATATTAAGTTATGAATTATAAGCCCTTTATGTGATGTCGCCCAGACATCTAACTGTGGCACTCTCATTATTTACTTGTGATATAAGCCCTTTATGTGATGTCGCTCAAACGTCCGACTGTGGCACTCTCATTATTTACTTTTGATATAAGCCCTTTATGTGATGTCGCTCAGACGTCCGACTGTGGCACTCTCATTATTTACTTTTGATATAAGCCCTTTATGTGATGTCGCTCAGACGTCCGACTGTGGTACTCTTGTTATTTACTTTTGATATAAGCCCTTTATGTGATGTCGCTCAGACGTCCGACTGTGGCACGCACTGTCTTTTATATTCTATTATAAGCCCTTTATGAGGTGTCGCCTTGACGCCCGACTGCGGCATTATTATTTCATTTTTACCCTTCCGAGGAGTCTTTCAGACACTCGATTGGCCTTCGGTATTACTTTGGGATTTCGGGAGGACTACCGCCCGACTTCCCTTTTTATATCTCCATGCATTGCTATCCCATTGTCTGAGTGTGCTTGTTAATCTGTTCATATGCATCATGTTTACATTTATTATATCTTATGTCCGAACTGTCTTGCGAGTACTTTCATAGTACTCACCTGGCTTGTTGATTTGGCCAGATGTTGACGAAGGCGATCTCATGGATGAAGAGTTTGATAGCGAGTCTGATGCCTAGAGGAGTCCCAGTCAGTCCCGTGCGATCCTAGATTGTGGTCACTTGTATTATATACGCTTCCGCCACCCACCATGAGAATCCTCGAGCCTCACTCCGACGCTCGAAGAGTTGTTAGATTCAGGAGTCATGTCTTCCCCCCACCATTGTTTCCTTTGCGAGTCAGTAGTATGCCACCCTATCCTCCTTTATGTATTATTGGCGAGCTTGTAATATATTGTTGAGCAGTCTCCGCTCAGTCTTGTATTATATTTAGTACTCCTGGTTTTTCTTCTGTGATCAAGACATTGTCTACCAGTGAGGTGGAATTCTTCTCTACTGGTCCGTAAAAGGGATCGTTTTCTCAATAAATATTTTTTTATTGAAAAATCCGGTCGTGACAAGCTTGGTATCAGAGCCAGGCTGACTGTAGGAAGCCACTAGGTGCGATCGCTAATCGGTTATTAGCGTCTTTGGTGCTTTTTCAGCATTTTGCAAAGGTAGCTATTTTCTGTTGGTCATCATAAATTTATGATTTGACTACTCAGAATTTTTTTCCTACTTTTGTAGATGGCCGGCAACGACTGCGAGACTCGGGTGTTCACTAACGTGCCCGAGGGGTTTGTCAAACTCCTCGTCTCCATCACCAAGCTCGCGATCGGGCCAGCGATGCGTCCGGAGTTCACGCTTTACCAGCACAAGCTCAGCGACGACGTGTCTATGCACCAAGCCATGGTGCAATTCAAGGGAGGACGTTCTGCGTCACGCCACTTCCGTTTTGTGGGAAGGGCCATGCCTACGGAGAGGCATGCCATGCACATGGCCGCCCGTGAGGCGATAGCTCGCCTTCGGGATATCCTTCCTATGATGAAGACTCATCGCTACCGCTACCTCCCATGCCATGTGCCATATACTTGTCACTATGCATTCGCCTGCCATAGGGGAGAGCGGGATGAAGCTATCGAGATGCTTGTCGAGTACCTCAAAGCTCTGGAGGAATCTTTCGACAACCTCGTGGACGATCTTTCGGCTGCCCGCATGGACTTAGTTCGGGGCGGTCCTACCAGCAGGAAGGAGCTTCTCCACATGGCACCGCCACTGACATTCGTCTCGTCCTTAGCGTCTTATTCACCAGCCATTTTGGCCACCGCTCGCCGTCTGCCTACCACTGAGGAGTTCGACCGAGTCATCGCTCCTACTCCAGTCAGAGCTGCACCGCCTGCCGCACCCGCACTGCCGCCTGTCGCACCCGCGCCATCACCTCAGCGCAGTGCTACACGCCTGGAGCCTACTAGGGAGGAGGTGGAGGTTGAGTCTCCTGCACCGCTGGGTCTTACCCTCGGCAAGGGAAAGGACATCTTCACCATCTTCGACTGAGTGCGCCTAATCGCCGCGCGATGTGTCTGCATGTATGTTATGTTTTATGTGTACTTAAGTTTGTCGTAGTTGTGTGCGCTTCATTCCGGAGGGGTGTGCTAGCCTTAATAACATGTCAGGGATGTGTGCGCACATCCTGAGTGATGTATCGTATGTTTGCGTATCGCGTGTAAGATATGTGCTAAGCAGTCCTTCTCCGTGCGAAATCGTTTATGTTCTTGAAAAATCTTGAGGTCTTTTAAATTTTTGCCTTTGCAAGATTTTCCTTGTGCCACACAATTCTTCTCATGATTTTTGCAACATAATACCCCAGAGTGGAAAATGTCTCGTCCGTGGACTCGTTCCATGCCAAATCCAACCGAAGAAGTTTATGGAACACAGACCAGCAACAATTTCAGTCAGGGACAGTCTAGTCAACAGGACAGTGAGGCAGCCTTATCTCAAGTATGCCGCCTTTTCGAACAAAGCCAGCAACAACACCAAGAGATGATGAATCACGTCATCAATATGGGAAATCACCGTGAGCCATACCAACCACACTCCAAGTTGTCTGAACTGCAGAAGACACGCCCTCCAATGTTTGCTCACACTGATAGGCCGCTTGAAGCCGATGATTGGCTTCGAGACATCGAAAGAAAGCTGATTATTGCGCAGTGTTCAGATCATGAGAAGGTGCTTTATGCACCCCACTACCTTACTGGAGCAGCTGCAGCATGGTGGGAGAACTTCCTACACATCCATCCCAGTGAACACAACATCACCTGGGAAGAGTTTAAGGAAGGCTTTCGTGGGGCACACATCCCCAGGAGCATCATAAAAATCCAGAAAAGAGAATTTGATGACCTCAAGCAAAGAGGCATGTCAGTGACAGAATACAATGGTCAGTTTACCCAGCTATCTCGTTATGCCTACGATGAACATATGACTGAGAACAAAAGGATGGAAAAATTTCTGGACGGCCTGGCGCCAGCATTAAGATGCCAACTGGTCGTACACACTTTCCCAGATTTCAAAACTCTGGTTGACAAGGCCATTACCTTGGAGAATGAGCGCCGCAGTCTGGAGGATATCCGTAAGCGAAAAAGGGACAAGACGACTCTTGCTCGCAACAATCGAAGCAAGACTGGGGTTCCGAGGAATGAAGCGAGAAAATCCATGATGACTGCTATAAGGCCAACCAGACAGTTTCATTCAAGGGACAAGGACTTTACGTACCGTCTAGGGGTCACTTGCTATGCTTGTGGTGAAGAAGGGCACTATGCCAAACAGTGCCCAAAACCAAGGAACTCGGCCCCCAAGCCGAACAATGGTGGGAACAATCCAGCCCCAAGCGCAACAATTTCAATCCCAACAACAATCACAGGAAGGGTCACCTGAACCATGTGACCAGGGAAGAAGCACAGAATGCCCCAGACATCGTACTCGGTACGTTCCCTGTCAACACAGTACCTGCCACGGTTTTGTTTGATTCTGGAGCTTCTCACTCGTTCGTTTCGAAGAGTTTTGTTTTACAACATGGTTTTCCAATACTTCCCTTGGAAAAATCTATGATCATCAAGTCCCCCGGAAATAAGCAGATCGCTCAGAGTTACTGCCAAGGAGTGATCATTGAGTTCGAAGGACTAAAGTTTCAGGCTAATCTCATCGTGTTGGAAAATAAAGGACTGGATGTCATCCTAGGGATGGACTGGTTGACCACCAACAAGGAATTTATTGATTGTTTCAATCGGACTGTGATTCTCACTCATCATCACGGCAAGACAATAAAGGTTACAGCTCAAGAGAGACCACGGTCACGGCAACCAAAATTGAACAGAGTGGACATTTCAGAATTGAGAAAGGTTCTAGTGGTGTGCGAGTTTCCAGACGTATTTCCTGAAGAACTACCAGGCATGCCACCAGACCGAGAGATAGAGTTCAGCATTGAACTAGCACCTGGCACCACTCCCATCTATAAGAAACATTATAGAATGGCACCCTCAGAGTTGGTAGAATTGAAGAAGCAAATAAAGGAATTACTGGACAAAGGATTTATTCGAGCCAGCTCCTCACCATGGGGTTCGCCAGTATTATTCGCCAAGAAAAAGGATGGGACACTGAGACTGTGTATAGACTATCGAGCTCTCAATATGGTCACCATCAAAAACAAAAATCCGATGCCACGGATAAATGATTTGTTTGACCAGCTCGCACAAGCCAAGGTGTTCTCAAAAATTGATTTAAGATCGGGATATCATCTATTGAAAGTACGGACAGAAGATATCCCTAAGACAGCATTCACCTCCAGATAGGGACTATATGAGTTCATAGTGATGCCTTTTGGACTGACGAACGCCCCCGCATATTTTGTCCACCTCATGAACAAAGTGTTTATGAAATTCATGGACAAATTTGTAGTGGTGTTCATTGACGATATTCTGGTATACTCGAGGACACCAGAAGAACATGCCGAACATCTCAGAATTGTTTGGGAGAATTAAGGAAACATCAATTGTACGCCAAATTTAGCAAGTGTGAATTTTGGCTAAGACAAGTTGGTTTTCTAGGCCATATATTAACCCAAGAAGGCGTGGCCGTAGACCCAGACAAAGTCAAAGCCATACTTGACTGGAAACCACCAGCCAACGTGACCGATGTACGGAGTTTCCTAGGAATGACTGGATATTACCGGAGATTTATTGAAGGATTCTCCACTGTGGCAAAACCAATGACAGTTGCTCAAGAAAGACAAGAAATTTGTATGGACGGAAGCATGCGAGAAAAGCTTCCAAGAGCTCAAGAAGAAGCTAACAACAGCACCGGTTTTGACTGTGCCAGACATACACAAGAGTTTTGAAGTGTATTGTGACGCATTCCGGAAGGGCCTCGGATGCGTATTGATGCAGGACGGCAAGGTTGTCGCGTATGCATCCAGGCAACTACGGAAGCATGAGGAAAATTATCCTACTCATGACTTGGAGCTAGTAGCAGTCATCCATGCACTCAAGGAGTGGAGGCACTTTCTGTTGGGAAACCGTTGTGAAATATATACGGACCATAAGAGCCTTAAATATATTTTCACACAACCAGAGCTAAATTTGCGACAACGACGCTGGTTGGAATTGGTCAAGGACTATGATGTCGGTATTCACTATCATCCAGGGAAAGCCAATGTAGTGGCAGATGCTCTTAGTTGGAACCCCAGCCCGGGCAACGACGGTCCACAGAACTTGAGGCCTGAGTTTCAGAAGGAGTTCGCTAGACTCAACATGGTGTTAGTCACTGAGGGCACCGTATCAAATCTGGAGATACAACCCACCCTAATGGAACAAATTAAGAAGGCTCAGCATGGACATCCCAGCATCGAAGGTATAAAGAGGAAAATGGGCCTTGGCAAGGCTTCAGAGTTCGTCACAGACAATGAAGGAACATTATGGTACGGGGACAGACTTTGCGTGCCAAACATTGAGGCTCAAACGGCAAATCCTAACCGAAAGCCACACCGCTCCATACTCGATCCACCCTGGAGGAACCAAAATGTACAAAGACATTCAGGAAAGATTTTGGTGGCACGGTATGAAAAGGGATATAGCCGCATTCATTGCTTGTTGCGATTCATGTCAGCGCATTAAAGCCGAGCATCAGAAGCCAGCAGGGCTGCTACAGCCAAACCGGATACCTGAGTGGAAATGGGATGAAATTGGAATGGACTTCATCGTCGGACTACCTCGATCTCAACGCGGAAATGACGCCATATGGGTCATCACAGATAGGCTAACCAAGGTTGCTCATTTCATTCCCGTGAAGACGACCTACTCCACTCAAAGGCTTGCCAAGCTTTATCTCTCCCGTATAGTTTGTCTGCATGGAGTCCCAAAGACTATAATATCCGACCGAGGCACTCAATTTGTCTCTAAACTCTGGGATCACTTACAACAAGCTCTGGGCACGCAACTAGCATTCAGTACAGCGTACCACCCTCAGACGGATGGACAAACGGAACGGGTGAACCAAATCCTAGAGGACATGCTGAGAGCCTGTGTGCTCACCTATGGATCCAGTTGGGAAGAAAGTTTGCCATATGCCGAGTTTGCTTACAACAACAGTTACCAAGCCAGCTTACAAATGGCACCCTTTGAAGCATTGTACCCCACTGAATTGGTCAGAAACAGGTGACAGTCGTATCTTCGGCCCAGACATGCTCAAGGAGGCCGAGGAGAAGGTTAAACAGATCAGGGACAGACTCAAGACAGCTCAAAGCCGACAGAAGAGCTACTACGATCAAAAACATCGTGAGGTCAGCTTTGAACCCGGTGATTACGTATACCTACGAGTATCTCCTATGAGGGGCCTACAACGGTTCAAAATTAAGGGGAAGCTAGCCCCAAGATTTATTGGACCATTCGGTGTGATTGCACGAAGAGGCACAGTAGCCTACAAAATAGACCTACCCAAGGAGCTGTCAGACATCCACGACGTGTTCCACGTCTCACAGTTGAGGAAATGTGTGAGTAACCCGGAAAAGCATGTATCTCATGAGAGCATTGATGTGCAACCAGATCTCACCTACAGAGAACAGCCAGTAAAGATTTTGGAAAAGTCTGAAAGGAGGACCCGTCAGAAAACAACAAAAAATTTCAAGGTTCAGTGGAGCAACCACACCAAGGATGAAGCTACATGGGAAAGGGAAGACTTTCTTCAGGCAGAGTACCCACATCTATTTGAGGATCAGCAGAAATCTCGGGGACGAGATTTTTCCTAAGGGGGTAGGTGTTGTGACACCCCAAAATTTTATTTTGCTTTTTCAAACCTTTATTTGATTTGAGGGATGTTATTTAAAATTTTCCTCTAAAGGACTCTCCCTCTCAAAATACTTTCTTTTATGAAGAAGAAAAAAATGTTTTGTTTGGATTCACCCAAGGCTTGATTTTGGTCTTGGAGGTTTTTCCTTCTTATGTGGACTCAAAACCAAATGCTTTTCACTTGGGAAATTTCTTTTGAAAAATCTTTTAAATAGCCGTATGGCATTTGGAGTGATCCTTTCCCCTTTTCAAAATCTCCTCTTGCCATGACCTAAGTGGAAATCCCCCCCCATAAGCCTTTCCCCATCTTTGTGCCAAGTTATACTTCAAATCCAGCAAGTTGAACCTCCCCATAATTTCTCTTCCATTTATTTCTTACCAAAAAAATTTCTGCCTTCTATTTTGACCCTTGGAGGTTTTCAAAGGAACTACCATTTCTACTTTGAGTTTGGCCTCCAAACAAGTCTCACTGGCTAGTCCTTAGAGCCCTCAACCAAGATCCATGAAGATCCACTGGTCTCCAGTTCAAATATTTCAAATTGTACTTGCTGCAAGTTTGGACCATCTTTGCCAAATTTGATGAAATTCATTTGAATTCTCCTCCTAAAAATCTGAGAAAATTCAGGCAGCCTCTGGGTGCATTGAGAGGTCACCTCACCAAGTCCCAGCTCCAGAAAAAAATTTCTTCATGCCAAATCATTTCGTCGAACACCTGATGGGCACTGTTTCTGTCAATGTTCAGAAATTCAGAGATATAGTTTCAGGAACTGCTGTCGTTTTCTTCAGGACTCCTTCTCGATCTCGCCAGTACCACGGTGGCGCCTTGCGCCCTGTTCTCTCCTTCTTATCCCTGCGCCGCACGATCTCCTGGAGGCTTGCGGACATCGGCGACGAGCAGGAGGAGGTGCGCCACCCGTGAGCGACGGCAGCAGCGGCTTTGCGGCTGCCAGAGAGAGGCGCAGCGTGGACGGTGCCGCCCAGCGCCGCCCAAGCCACCCGAGGCCGCCGCGTGGCCATCCACTCACCCGTGCATGCTGCCATCCTTCGTCGTGAACTGGTAGGCGCGGAGCGCGCTCCCTGCCGCCGCCGTGCCCGTACGGCCGCCCCGTCGAGGATCGGCGCATTACGCCTTGCCCGACCGAGGTTACCCGGTGGAACGGCACCAGTGATCTTCCCTGATGGTGCCTAGCCCCCTAAACCCCCTGCCCAACCTCTGCCACGCCGTAATCACTCGCCGGAGATATCCCGTTCACGGACACCCCCTCGGATCGCCTATAAAAGGAGGCCCCGAGCTCGAACTCGAACCCACACCACCTCTACACACCACCAATACCACGCCAAGCCACTGGAAGAGCCCCGAGGGAGCCTTCTTCCCCAACTCCGGCCGCCTCGACCCACCACGGGACCCAGCTCGATTCGCTTCCGTGCGTGCACCTCTACCCCTCAGCTCTTGCCAGTAGCTTCCTAGTACATCCACTCTCCTGACCCGCGCTTCAATTTGGAGTTTGCAGCACCCACCGGAGTTCTCCACCATCGCCCGAACCACCGTCCGCCGCAGAAAGTGTCGCCGTCGACGTGGTGCTCTCCGACGGCCAAGTCCACCACCCACCGACGCGGAAGAACCACCTGAACCTCTTGGTACCCTCCGATCTCCCTGCCTCGCCGTGGTTCAACGCCGGCGACCACCGCAGCCTTCGGGCGCCGGCGAAGTTTTAAACCTGACGTGTGGACCCCCCCCCGTCAGCCTCTCTTCTAATTCCCTCGAACCGTTTTCTGAAAGCGCCTTCGAGCGGAATGCGTTTTCTCTTTGGGCTGGCGCATTTCTTTCCGAACCGTTTTCTGTTTTCTCAGTTAAGTCCCTGGTTCTTTTCTGTTTCATCACAGATTAGTCCCTGGACTAAAATCCTTATATCTTTTTAATAAAAGATGATTTTTGATTGATTCTTTTTCTGTCAGTCTTATAATTTTGTCTAGTTTTTTATAGTATTTATTTGGAATATTTTTGGAAAAAAATTTATGCACGCGATGATTTTCACGTTAGTGTACGGTTTCGCTATACCGTAGGTTCCGGAGGAGGTGACGGAGCCGCGAACTTCGCCGAGCTAGACTCTGACTTCTCCGAACCAGGCAAGCATGTTTGAACCTTTGATATGATAGGTGTTTTGCATGTTTGCTTGAATGGTTGTGAATGGCATATGAGCATCGGTGAGTATCTCGTTGCATGCAAGGCAACTATCCGTGTGTTCCGAAGTTACCGTGATCTTTGATGAGAGATGACCTGATCATGTGGTGACATGAAAGGTAGTGAGGTGGTATTGTTGTAGCATGCCAGCCTTACATCATCCGTTAAACTCCGACATTAACGTGGACTGAGCCACGTTACCGTTCCTTCCCTTTCGTGCTGCCACATGTCTTCTGCAAAGAATACGGTTTAGTAAGTTGTTAACCTCTTTCCTTGTACACACCAAATAGAGGGGCCGGGATGAGGGTTCCATGGCCCTGGATTAAAGCCAGTCATCCGGTCAGGGGGCATGGGTGTTTCCTGTTGGGACCGAGAGGGGGGCACCCCTTAGGGCGCGCGGTATAAATTTGATCCCATGCTACGCGAGGTTGTAGCCTCCCCGTCTCAAGGTTTTTCTTAAACGCTGCCGAGGGTGATTCCTGGCATTGGAATGTTGAATGGGTGTGTACTGGTTAGATGTGTTTCTCCTAAAACACCGTAAACGGAACTAGTCCCTTCTGACTACTGAAATCCGTTGGCTGTGGTTAAATAGTACAAACTCTGCAGAGTCAAATCTTTCCGAGTCATCGTGTCCATGATCAAGGACCGTGGCCAACTTATCCATATCTATGCCAGTCCCTATGTCAGTCTCCATGGTAAATCCCCGGTGACAATTTTGAGTGGTAAACCCGGTTGAATTATTATTCCTGTGGATGGACTAATCTTTCATTTACCTCGTACCTGAATATTCCCTTGAATGATTTAAATTCATGAGCTACTGAGATATTAAGTTATGAATTATAAGCCCTTTATGTGATGTCACTCAGACGTCTGACTGTCGCACTCTCATTATTTACTTGTGATATAAGCCCTTTATGTGATGTCGCTCAGACGTCCGACTGTGGCACTCTCATTATTTACTTTTGATATAAGCCCTTTATGTGATGTCGCTCAGACGTCCGACTGTGGCACTCTCATTATTAACTTTTGATATAAGCCCTTTATGTGATGTCGCTCAAACGTCCGACTGTGGTACTCTTGTTATTTACTTTTGATATAAGCCCTTTATGTGATGTCGCTCAGACGTCCGACTGTGGCACGCACTGTCTTTTATATTTTATTATAAGCCCTTTATGAGGTGTCGCCTTGACGCCTGACTGCGACATTATTATTTCATTTTTACCCTTCCGAGGAGTCTTTCAGACACTCGATTGGCCTTCGGTATTACTTTGGGATTTCGGGAGGACTACCGCCCGACTTCCCTTTTTATATCTCCATGCATTGCTATCCCATTGTCTGAGTGCGCTTGTTAATCTGTTCATATGCATCATGTTTACATTTATTATATCTTATGTCCGAACTGTCTTGCGAGTACTTTCATAGTACTCACCTGGCTTGTTGATTTGGCCAGATGTTGACGAAGGCGATCTCATGGATGAAGAGTTTGATAGCGAGTCTGACGCCTAGAGGAGTCCCAGTCAGTCCTGTGCGATCCTGGATTTTGGTAACTTGTATTATATACGCTTCCGCCACCCACAATAAGAATCCTCGAGCCTCACTCCGACGCTTGAAGAGTTGTTAGATTCAGGAGTCATGTCTCCCCCCCACCGTTGTTTCCTTTGCGAGTCAGTAGTATGCCACCCTATCCGCCTTTATGTATTATGGGCGAGCTTGTAATATATTGTTGAGCAGTCTCCGCTCAGTCTTGTATTATATTTAGTACTCCTGGTTTTTCTTCTGTGATCAAGACATTGTCTACCAGTGAGGTGGAATTCTTCTCTACTGGTCCATAAAAGGGATCGTTTTCTCAATAAATATTTTTTATTGAAAAACCGGTCGTGACAGATCGATGTCGAGGGAAATGATGTACGGCGACCCACTACATACCTGCAAAGAAGTTTCGGCTAATGGAGATCGGATTGAAGTCGAGGGGCATCATGCATGCCTCCGTATCATGGTGAGCCAATCTCGCAAGACCAGATAGCAGCAAGCAGGGTGTCTTGAAAAGCTTAGGACTCGCTTCGACGATGGCCGTGTGCATGTCCCTCGAGCACGCAGCCAGCCGCAGGGCGCTCAACATATCCATACACGAACAACAGAGGTCGAGGATGTCACTGGGGAGATTGCTCCAATGCGGCTCATATGGATGCTGCGCGGTTCACGTTCGGCCATGGTGGAGTTTGGAAGGGGGCTTGATTTACGGGGGAGAAGGATGTCGGTGCTGGAGCGGCTAGCGAGGGAATAGTGGTACTGGGGGAGGCGAGTGAGGCGACGGTACACGGGGGCAGAGTGAGATGGAGACGGAGAAGGAGATGGAGATGGAGTGGTGCTATGGGAGCGGAGAGGGAGACGAGGCGAGGCGCCAATGTGCTGTATAGCGGCGGTGACAGACTGCACAGTGCACAGGGTGAGGCTGACTTTGGTAACCCGAACACGCCGCCTGGACTAGTGTCAGGCGCAGGGTGTTGTCACTTCACTGTGAGGACCGGATGAATAGTATTTTGACCATCAAGTGTACCACAGTTGTACTACTACTAGTAGTAGTAGGAACATGAGTACTCCAGTATTGTATAGCGGAAATAGAATTCCCGTGCTAGCATGCCTGTTCACTTCATCGTTCAGGTATCATCCATATTGCGAGCAGAACCAAATTCTCGTGCATGCCCAATCAACGCCCTGCCGCGATGTATGCAGTGGTCGTTCTGCATCAAGGACGGCATGCAGATCGTTCCACACTTGAGAAGAGGAAAATGGAAAGGTAGAACGCGGCAGCAGAGGAAGAGAACGCTGGCTAACGAGGCTGGGAGGGGATCGAGCAGGAAGTTAATGCTCCACGCCTAAAGGTTTTGGGAAAACCTGATTTTCATAAGGTGACTTATACTCACCTAAACGGAGGGAGTATTCCTTAACCAGAGAATGTTGTGTCTCCCACTCACGCGCTCAAAAAAAACTACAACACATTTTTTTATCTTTTTGCATAGGTCCCACCTATCAGGAAGGATGGGCATGTACACGAACAGGTACGACTCATCAGTCTATCCGCATAGCCTTTTCGTTTAGTCTACCTAGTCGTCTAATCAACTGCCTGCACGCCACTTCTCCCATTTACTTCTCCATCGGGAACCGGTTCTCCTCGGCTTCTTCACCTTCCCTTTGTCTTCATTTGCATCCAAACCCCACTGCGTTCACATTGTTTTAACCTCTTTAAATAATCATCTACTACTTCAGTTAGACTAGCCATCTAATCCTAATTCTCCAAACCATAGCCCTCCGTTCCAGTGGTTCCAAATGGTGAAAGAGAACGAGATGCAGGTTTTTAGCGTCCAACATGTCCTCGTCGAAGGCTCGATGCACATAGTTGCCACCGTCACCGTTCACCCGAGGGTTGTTCAGTAGTGGATCAACAATGTATCCAACTCCCTCGAAAAGGTAGAGACGAGGGTCATCGGTCTCGACGCAGAGTACACGGAGCGTGCCCCTGGGAAGATCCAGCACGCCGCCGTCCTTCAGCTGTGCCTCGAAGATGATGTTTTGGTGTACCACATCATACACTCGCCCTCCATACCAGGTGAGCTTCACGATTTCTTGTCTCGGGAGGACGTATACTTCTGTGGGGCAGCCATCGAAGGGGACAAACAGAAGCTGGAGCCGTACAACCTTGATTTGAAAAGCATCGCTGACCTACACACCAGAATCAAAATTCCTGTAGAAGATTGTGATAAACAGACACCATCCCTATTCGACGTAGCAAATTTTGTGTTCGGTACAAATCTTCAGAAGGGTGACGAGACGGTGGCATTAAGGTCGTCTGGATGGGAGAATTATCCCTTGACGTACGAGCGGATAAAATATGCTGCCCTCGATGCCCGTGTGAGTTTTGAGATAGCTGCAAGGTCCAAAGAGCTTGTTACGAAGCCGTCTCCCACAGAGAATGAGAACAAGAAGAAGAAGAAGAAGAAGAAGAAGAAGAAGAAGAAGAAGAAGAAGAAAAGGCTGCACCAGCAGGAGGCCATTATGGATGGATGAACTATTTCCTCTCTTGTAAAAAAAATTATTCCCTCTTGGTGTATATTGATATAGATGGACTATTTCGATGGTGTGCATGTCTTTGGAACAGAGTAGTAGCGTGGGTCTGCTTGACTATAAGGAACTATTTATCCGCATATATAGCTTTCTCTGCTACTCCTTCCAGTGATCGGTATGCAGTGCATGTGTCTGTAGACATGACAGCTTGTCCATGGAAGTTCAACTACGGCGACCATCACGTTTCATCTCGCGATTCCCACGACGCCTCTCCAACCCACGGCACCACGCCCCCCGACGTGCGCCTCACCCCTCTCGGCCGCACCGCCCCTCTGCCTTTGTGTGCATGACATGTGGGCCACCTAAAATGCGGCGAGCATCAAGTTTCTACCACAGCCACTTGCGATTCCAACGATGCCGCTCGAACCCATGAAACCACACGTCCCCCGACCTGCGGCTCACCCCTCTTGGCCCCACTGCCCCTCTGCCTACGGGAGCATTACATGTGGACCAGTCACCTATCGGGTCCACATGTTATTGACTCAAAGGTAGGTGTAGTAAGGCGCTGAAGCTCAGTCCCGACAGCCCTGAGAGGGAAATGTAACTCCTGCGCCAGGGCTTGTGGTGCTCCCGCAGCACGAACTCGTGCCAAACTCGAGATTTGTTTCTTTACTATACATGCACGCAACGATTTAATGGACATTGTAATCTCAACATGTGATGGGGAGCTCTAAATTTGAATTTGAAACTTGTAAAACGAAAAGATTCAAAACAAATAAACTGGGAGAGAGGGAGTATATCGTAGGATGTGTCCCATACAAAATAAGTCCCCTGGTTTGTCACCGCGAAGATGCGGTTAGAAAGGAGCACAGCGTCTTCCTACTCGTACGGCAACAAATCGGCCGCAGACAGCATGGTCCGCCTTTGACCGCCATGTGCAAGGTTCGTGCTATCTTATTCAATCTCACCGTGGTTCCATCGTACCAATTCATGTGGTGGCCCGTTGCATGGCTGATCCCAATGTTGGACAAAGGTTCTACGGGAACGGTGTCACCGTTCTAAATGTTGTGCAAATTGATGTTGGTACCCTCCCGTACATATGCAAGCCAATCTCCACTCGCACCGAGCCTACCCTGTGAAACAGTGGGCAGGGGGAGAATTAGGAAATGGACACGGAAGTAGTCTTTAGAATGCATTTACTACATGATCAAACTCATCTTACCTGCTCATCGGAGGAAATCCGAGTGCCCCTCAACGTCGGCATCTCAAGGGGCGTCAACTTGCAACTACGGCCACGCCGCGCTGGAGAGACCCGCAAGGAAACATCCTCGTGCGTTCCACGGAACATCAAGATGCATTTGTATGAGTAGTTTATCTTGTGAGAGAAAAGGATGAACGAGAGAAGGCCTCTAGAGATAGAGATGGACACTACTACTACCAATGTGCTGGCCCGTGCATTGCAATGGATCCAAAGTAGTAGAATAATACTTGTTCACGTGCTTGAAATATAAACACTCTAGTTTTGATATACATGTGTCAGCAGACATGACAGCTTGTCCATGGAAGTTGAACCACGGCGACCATCACGTTTCTTGTTTCTACCACTGCCACACCCACACGCGATTCCCACGACGCCGCTCCAACCCACGGCACGACGTCCCCTGACGTGGACATGGATCCTCTGATGTGGCTATCACTGCCTTGCCCTGCCTTTCCTTCGCTAACAGGTGGGACCCACGCTTATGGGTCCCACATGTTAGTGACAGAATGGTAGGATTGTTCGCGTCAGGGGATCGTCATCCCCCGACGTGCCCCTCATCCCTCTCGGCCCCACCGCTCCTCTGCCTTTGTGTGCATGACATGCGGGCCAGCTGAACTGCGGCGACCATCAACTTTCTACCACAGACACACCCGATTGGACGCGGTTTGCCTGCTCCGCTGCTATGCTCCGATCCGTACTCCCGCACCATCGAATTTTCATCCAGCGGCTGTGACACATTTCATCTCGGTCATCAATCCTCAGCTGGAGTACTTATGTACTACAGGTAGTACCGGCCGGTGTGGCCATCTACGCCTCGTAACGCCCCGACGCCCAGCTGTGGCACCCTCGCCACGGCCATGCCACCACCGGCCGGTTCATCTCGAACGAGTGAGTCGCGAACCACGCCACCACCATGAGAATGACATGTGGGCCAGCCGCATTTAAGGTCCGCCTGTCATTGACTCATAGGCCGGGCACTAAGCCACTGAAGTTCGGTCCCGTGGGCCCCGAGAGGGAAATATAACTCCTGCGGCAGGCCTTGTGGTGCTCCCGCAGTACAAGCTCGTGCCAAAACTGGAATTTGTTTCCTACTACTACCAACTAGTACTAGTAAGGTACACGTGCATTGCACGCATGAGATTCTGGTGGTTTGTGCATTATGCTTCTACATGTGGAGCTTTCTGGATTCTAACATGTGGCAAAATCTGGTGGAATGTAAGGTTAGGCAAGTTTGATTAACTTAGGTGAGTGTTTGGTTCAAGCCACACTAAGGCCCCACATGAGATACACACAAAAAATGTGGCAAGATTCCCTTAGGCTTGCCAACTTGTGGCTCTCATTTTGAAGAACTAATAACTTTGCCTAAGCTTAGTTGTGGCAAACTTAGTCATGAATTAAGTTCAACCAAGGAGTCTTCTAGATTATACATGTGGCAGAATCTGGTGGATGATATCCAACGGCCAGTAGTGCTCGGATTTGCCATCTTTGTACTGTCGGATTGGCTTCATCCAAGGACCAACTTTCAAAGTTTTTCACACACTATATAGGGGGTATAGATAAAGATGTGCCGGTCCGTTGCAATGGATCCAAAGTATATCTATTTAGTGGAGTGCACTCTAAACACATTATCTCTTTATTTTTCTCTAACCTTCCGTAGCCATGCAACCAAGCCACATAAGGTTCATGGGTGCCCCCCCCCCCACATCATATTATTCATACTACGTTGATTGAAAAAAAAGATAAATCACCCAAAACAAGATCTTCCCATTTTTTGTTCCTACGATGTTGTGTCGTGCACGTACCTACTAGTTGTATAGTGGTAGTACTAGTAATATAGTATTAGGAGTACAAACTTGGTACTAGTAGGAGTAGTACTAGTACGGAATGCTCCTATTCTATCAACGAGCCCCGTCTGACACCAAATTTCTTGGCTTCCGTGCTACAGCTAGATCTTCCCCTCATTTCTGTTTTCCAACCTGGCGGCGGGCGGGGTGTCGGTTTGCTCAATGGCGGTCCCACATGAAAGTGAAAATGCTAGGCAACACGCCTTCCCTAATCTATGTGTCGTGCCGGACGGGCCGTGTTGTACTCCCGATTCCCGGGCGTGTGGGGGTGCGACGCGAACGCGGCAGGCCTTTTCCATTTACCAGCAATGTGCCCGTGCGTTGGGACGGATCCAAAGTAGTAGAATAGTAGTATTTGTTCACAAACATGAAAGAAATCACTATTGTTTTGATATACTCCTAATATATTACTCCCTCCGTACCTAAATATTTGTCTTTTTTGAGATTTCAAATGGACTATCACATACGGATTAGACATATTCTAGTGTTTCTAGCAAGATGCCCGTGCGTTGCACGAAGTTGATGGAAAAGGTAAGCACAACTTATAAATTGACGGATGGAGTACTAGTTACAATGATGCATATAATTAAGCAAAGGGATCGCACATGTCGGTATTGACTGGAACGAGAATGCAACAGCACAATAAGAATTAAGGCCACGATGATGCGATCGTAGTGGTGGTTACAGAAGGCAAGAAGAAAGATGGATCCACGAACGTACGACCTCCTCCTCCTCAACTTAGTGCGCCGGGCCACCGACCGGCGGCTAAGGAGCGGCGGCTTTTGTGGCGACGTCGAGGTGCTTCTCGGCAAAGGCATCCAAGGCTTCCAGCCGGTTGAGGAAGGCCAACGTCGTAGCGTCCTCACTGGCCTTGTAGATACCTATGTACACGATTTGCTCGTACACGTGGATGTATAGGTCGACGAATTCTTGCAGGGCGAGGCGCCTCGCAGCGAGCGCGACCTCCAGGTGGACATTCTTCATGGCGTCGGCGGGCAGTCGCAGGGCCACCAGTGCTTGAAAGAGGTTCCGACCATGGAGGCCGATTAGGGTGGCAGGCAATGAGGAGCCCGGGCGCGCAGGCTGGAGGAGTTCGGCGATGTCGTCCGCAAGCTTCTTGAGGACGGTGCACTTGTTGCTGGTGGCAACGATCATCTGGTCCAACTGAGAGTCGTAGTTGGCGTCGACGGCGGCCATCCACCAGTCGGTCTCCAACACCGTCTGGAGACGATCCTTGGCGCCATGCCGCAGGCCGGCGTCGTGGACCATCTGGCGCAGCCGCTGGCCGCTCACGCGCATCGCCGCCATTGGTCTGGAGTGAGCTCTTTTGCGCTTAGTGTAGGTGCTTAGGCAAATGCTTAGGTGCGTACGATGTGGTAGATGCATTGGAATGGAGGGGCGCCTTTATATGAAGGCAATGAGGGCGAACTGCGTTGCATTCACATCGTGCAGCCTCTTTTCCCGGACCTCCTCCCATTACTTCCCTCATGCATTAATTGAAGGAGGATGCATCGGCCATTCAACATAACGGGAACCGCTACTCCCTCTCTTGTCTGCATTAAAGCCGTATCGGGAACTGCGCCGCCCGCTGTCAAATCGAATAATCCCTCCGTCTAGGTGAGTATTAAGTCATCTTACGAAAACCAAATAGTAAACACATAGGCGTGGTGCATTAACTCCCACGTTGTTTCTTATTTTTTGACATAAATAGAGGAATCAACCAAGAAGAGATGTGGGGCTTGTATGCTTTTAATGACTTGAGACTATCAAACATGACATGCAGTGGTCAGTTCGTTGCACAAGAACAAATACAACCCACGTCAGCACACACGCATCTTATATAGCATCACATCCAATGGCTATAAAAGATAAATGAGACCAAATTATATCTCATCTAGATGAGTTCTAGCAAAACTATATTAATAATACTTAGTACCTGCGCCATGTATCATATATTAGTATCATGTAGTACTTTATTTATTGCCATGTATGACACATAGTACTCAACTCTCTCTCTCTCTTTCTTCATTTAATTCTATGAAACCTCATCAAAATTGCTAAGGCTAGTACCATTACAACTAGCCTTAGCAAATACTAAACATTAAGTTCTCTCGTTTTCCGCTCCACCTTGGTCACCTAGACGGAGGGAGTATACTGCGCGGGCTTTTCCTGCGCGGTAGGCGAGGCAGTTCCGCCTACTTGGTTCGACAGAGACGCGAGAAGAAGAGGGAGTAGGCTGCTGCAAACGTAGGGTTGTGTGATTTGACAGCGAGTTACTGCTGGACAGGTGGGGCCCCATGATTTGACTTGCCATTATCATTTTAACTACGGCGCTACGACCGGCGTGAGTCTCCCGATTCCTGACCACCTCCATACAGGTGCCTCTCCCAATGCTCCACCATGTAGTAGAGGCTGGCTCTTGCATGAGAGCCCACTTCTCCACTTTTTCCTTGCCTCTCTTTCCTCCACATATGCAAAAATGCCATGTAAAGCGCACTATTGTACTTACTTGCTGCTACAGGTGCTTAAGCTTGCCACATAGGCATAAAGTCTGATGTGGCAAGTTAATCAAGAAGAGAGAGACTAGTTTGGTGACCCAAGGAAGAAACGGTGCTAAGCGCGTGTACCTAGGTGAAAAGACAATTTTGAGTCTATAGCTAATTAAATGAAGCAAACTTAGCAACACCATTTCATTGGAAGAGGTCACTCCTTGGCAATGCAATAAATACTAGTACTCCCTGTGTCCCATAATATAAAAACGTTTTTGGCACTACACTAGTGTCAAAAACGTTCTTATATTATGGGACGGAGGGAGTACGAAGAAAGAGATAGAGAGAAGTAAAAAAAATAAATACACTTATAGCCAACCTTATGGCCAAAACCTTGTTGTAGTATGAGTGACTAAGTGATGACTATGTATGACATGCCAACATCAGATAGCCTAACGCACCATGTTAAATCTCCAAGGGCGCGACCGCACGAGCGACGCGACGGTCGTGGTAGGCGCGACCACGATACGGGCTGCTGGCAGCCCTTGGATCTGAGATCAAACGGTCGCATGCTAAGTTGCTGAAAATTTGCAGAATAACCCTCCAGGATAGGATATTCACCCATAGGTCTAGAATCACGCCATGCAACCGTTCGATCTCAGATCCAAGGGCTCTCGGAAGCCCGTATCATGGGAGAATGGAAAGCCACTACCCTGCCGTTCGCACGCTGGCAGTTCGCTCCTACTCGTCCCCGCACGTCCTTCAATACTACGGTGGTTCACTCCTAGTCGTCCCGTCCATTCACATTACGGCAGTTCCACTAATCCTAACCCTCCTCCCAAATCCATGGCGTCCCAAATCTCCCTGATCGGCGGTGAGTACAAGGTTAGAACCATCACCGGCGATGAGTTCGACGTCATCTACACCCGTTCTTCCGCGACGGTGAAAGGATGCCTTTCTTGCTTCAGACGCATATTCGAAGACTCAGATGATGAGTGGGTCGCTGGGCTAGATGTTGAGTACACCATAGTCCTGGGACGAGAGAAGGATCTAAAGGACGAAGAGAGGAAGAAGCCTGCCGTGATCTAGATTTGCGTGCATGACTTATGCTTGGTCTACCACATATGCCATGCCGACGTTGAGTGCCAGGATTTTAAGGACTTCCTCGAGAGCAACCTAGTCAAATTCGTTACTGTAGACTTTGGTAACGACAAAGAAGTCCTGCGTCGGATAGGCCTCGTTGTAGGTACCACCTTCGACCTCCAGAAGAATCGGCTAGTGTCCTCTCGTCAGCCTTCAATGCTGACCCTGGCACGAGCCATGGTTCATCCTTCGTACGGTAAACTGGAGAAACCTCCATACACGTTTCATCGTCATGCATGGCAGCGGAATGTACTAGATATAGACCACATCCACTATGCTGCAATGGATGGCTACCTTTGCTTCAATATCTACAAGGGTTGGATGAAGAGCAACAACCAAGTGTGCGGTTCAAGCAAAGAAGTATCGGCCAAGAGGAAGAGGGACTAGGACAAAGTCGAGGACGTGGACGAGGACTCCGAGTAAGGTGGCAGTGTTGTTGCTCATGGTGGTTCTAATGCAGTGTCTACCAGAATAGTTGCAAAGTTTAATTTCAGGTGTGCTTAATTTAATTTGAGGGGTGTGTTGTGCTGAGCCCCCAGCAAAACTAAGTTATGTTTCTTCTTGTTACTTTAACTCTTCAGTACGTACATACTAGTATTTATTACATTTCATCTTTTAGTTGGTATAGTACTACCACTCGTTTCTTCACATTATATACGTATAATATATATGGCCAACATCATATAGCCAGCAGTTTAGTTGTCAAAGAATTTCAGGGTGCTTAGTTTTGTCAAAGAATTCCAGGGTGCTTAGTTTTATTTGAGGGATGGGTTGTGCACTTGTGCTAGACACCATTATTGTGACAAGCCTTTTTAATAGTACTATATGCATAATTTGGCGACGAGCGCTCTTTATATGTACCACCTTTTAATTTCAAGTTTTGCTCCATGGCGCAATCCATCGATACTACTACTGTACAAAAGTGGAGTATATACATTTTTTAAAAGGCTAGAGGGCGGGGCAGTCTAGCTCGGTCGGTTTCACGAGAGGCGGGGGCCTTTGTGATTTGACGGCTCATTACTGCTGTCAAATCATATACTGCTGCGCCACCCGCTGCACGCCCGGCGCCTCCATTAAACCCCCCCCGTTAAACCCGCATGCAAACCGAGAATCCTACTCCTGCCACACGTCCATTCATGAGCGGGCCGGAATTAAACGCAACACCGGCCGAGCTCCTCCCGTCCGCCCTCAGTTTAAACGAGGCCAGACGCCGGCCAAGCTCCTACCGTCCGCCCTCTATTTACACGAGGCCAGACAGACAGTGGGCAAGAATCGCACCGCTCCCCCGCTCCCCCATCTCCTCCTTCACCATTTTCTCCACTCTTCCGATGGCTTCCGATGAGCCGTTCTCCGGCATATTACCCAGCTGGGTGGCCCGCCCAGCCCTCCGGATACGGGCGAGGCCGCTTGGTGCAACCTCGCTTGGCCCAACGGAGCCAGTTGCCGCCCCAAGCAGGCGCGTGGTTCAGCAACTCGCCGCTCCAGTTCAGCTCGATGAGGAGTGGCGAGTTGCTCCACGCCGGCACGGCGGCTAGCATGCCGGTACGGGCGCCGTCGCTGCCGCGTCGTACCGCGCCACCAGTGTCTGCGGTGGCCGCGCCTCCCGTGTCTGTGGGCGCGCCTCCCGTGCCTGCGGCAGTGCCATGCGGGCAGAGAAAAAAGCCGGGTGCGTGGAGAGCGACGAGTCGGTGGCCAGCTTCTCTGTGTCCGCCGCCATCATCGAGGAGAAGTAGAACAGGGGAGGCCGCCGCCACTTGGGACCCATGAAGGCCACCGCCGAGGCGACAACCGCGGATTCAGGTGGTTTCTTTGCTGCTTCGTCTCTTCCGAAGACCTTCGTCGACCCCGCAAGTGTCTGACGGACATGAGGAAGACAAAGGGATCCGCGGGCGGCCATTTAGAACTAAAATAAGTCTAGATACATCCATTTCTAGGACAAGTATTTTCGGACGGAGGGAGTATTAGTTATACAAGAGAGCCGGATTGGCACCTCTTAGTTCATGTAAATGTAATGAAATCCATCATGTTTATATGGAGATCCGGCTTTTTTATACGAAATCCTTCATGCTTATATGAAATCAGTCCTTGTTTGCACGAATTTCATCTGGTTGGTTAGAGTTGTAAAAATGTATGCCGCTGGCGTTTGATGTCGTCCTCCGCTTAAGGAAGCGGGAGGAAATTTGCCGGCTACCGTTGGAGATGCTCTTTATGCTGGAAATAATAGAGTGACATCCAATCCATTTGAGTTAATTGCCTATATGATTGTCCCTCTATAAAAAGTTAATTGCATGTAGAGTGTACATGTGACTTGCAGGGTGGCTACAACTTCGTACAGAAAGTTAAAAAGAAACAAGTCCATCCTTAATCTTGTATTATAAGTACTCTGTGGGTTCCACTGTCAGTATAGTAGCGAAAGAAGTATATATTAAATAAGTAGAGTAATATATAATATAAAAATATAAAGTTAAAAGACAGAATTCAAACTCATGTCATCGCGTTGCGAGCATCCGGCGCTAACCAGCCCAGCACATTTTTGTTGTAGACCATGCTGGAGATATATCTCCATGTCTACTCTTATATATACTCCATTCGTTCCTAAATATTTGTCTTTTTCAGATTTCAAATGGACTACTACATACGGATGTGTATGTAGACATATTTTAGAGTGTAGATTCACTCATTTTGCTCCGTATGTCTTTTCAGGAAGGGGTCAGATTTGTCCTTGATTTATTTATGAGGTATCCAGATGGCACTGCACCGCCAAGAAAAGAGGGTAACATCAAAATTATGGACTACTTTTTTGAGTATGTTGGTAAGGTCCGGTCATAGTCACTTGTTGAAATCTCTAAAAAGACAAATACTCCCTCCGTCCGGAAATACTTGTCATCAAAATGGATAAAAGGAAATGTATCTAGACGTATTTTAGTTTTAGATACATCTCTTTTTATCCATTTTGATGACAAGTATTTTCGGACGGAGGGAGTAGAAAACAGAGTTGGTGATGATGGTGTGCATGCCATCCTGCAATATAGGCCGTCGGATTTATATCTAACGGATAGGAAAGAAACTATGGCAATTTTGCAAAAATATACCCACACGTCTCTCCACGTTCGCTAATAAGGCCTTCCCTCGTTCAACCTTTTCTCTCACAAGATAAACTACTCATACAAATGCATCTTGATGTTCCGTGCAACGCACGGGCAGCTAGCTAATTTCTTTTAAAATAGTTGCTGCAATAATTGGGTTGAAGTGATATATTTTATGTCTGCCCCGAATGATTTCAGATTCACTAGTAGTAACAAAGAAAAGGTTGCCTTGTTAATTAACAGAAAACAGGGTGAAAACTATCACATGAGGCCGGTAAAAACAAGGCACACTGGGTTCAGCGTCATCGTCACTGCAGCTGTGCGCGCGCGAGAAGTCTACATATCGAGGGGGCTACCGAGCGAGGCACCGAGACACAATGTTTGAGAGAGAAACCAATTGATAGATTATGATCAGATCGGGTTGTCACCCTTGTGCTGTCATTATTGGGGGGGAGGGAGAGAAAGACGCATCGAGAGTGTGCGCGGTAGGCACAGAGGCACAACTAGCGAGTGTGTGTGTGTGTGTGTGTGTGTTTGAAAGAGGAGTAGATAGATTATTATCAAGATCGATGTGCCACCCTACTCCTTCGGTGTCGGGTAGTGTGTGTGTGTATGTTTGAGAGAGAAGCCAGTCGATAGATTAGTATCAAGATCGAGGTGTCACCCTACTCCTTCGGTGTTGGGAAGTGTGGGTGTGTGTGGGGGGGGGGCAGTGACACTCACATATCTCTACTCTTATAAAAAATAGAGTTGGTGATGATGGTGTTCCTGCCTTCCTGCAATATAGGCCATCCGATTTATATCCGACGGACAGGAAGGAAACTATGGCAATTTTGCAAAAAGATACCCACACCCCTCTCCGCATTTGCAAATAAGGCATTCCCTCGTTCAACCTTTTCTCCCACAAGATAAACTTCTCATACAAATGCATCTTGATGTTCCGTGCAACGCATGGGCATCTTGCTAGTAGGGAGAAGGAGTTTGTGTGACACATATCTAGCTATATTAAGGGATAGGTAGATAGCATATGTGTGAGAGACATTATTATACTTTGAGACATTAGTGGTTGTGGGTGGGCGGAATTAAAGGGGTGGGCGTGTTAGACATAGAGAGCGTGTGTGTTTCTATGTGAGAGACTTGTAGGACGGGGTAGAAAGACGAATTTAACCCTGATGGAGGGAGAGAAATACACGAAGTGCGCGTGTGTGATTCCGATGCCCACAGGGAAATGAGATATGTATGCGTGTGAGAGAGATTGCACAATTCATTCACGTATCACTATCTAGCGATCGTGGACGTGCATCGCTTGAACATAAGTCAATATCTAATTCATATCGTGGCCAAAGGTACAATATCGATTCAATGCTATAAAGATTGGACACTCACATATCACATTTTTTTCTATTTAAATAAACCTTTTCAGTTGTGCATGCCAAAGTTACAATGATGTTTCTTCAAACAACCAATGTAGCTATCATGTATGTGCACCATTGTTACTCTTGCATTCAAATTCATTAGTCTTGGATGATTTAAGTTTCTATTTTGAAGTAATATATGTAATATTCATATATGAATTCAACGGGTACGCAATTTATGAAATGGAGGCTATGTAATCATATAAGGTAACACTTTTAAGTAGCTGACTACAATATCCATTTCTTTTTGTGCACCTCTACACTAACACGTCAATGCATTATGTTTAAAGTATATAACCAATGGCACTAAATTATCTATTTACACAAGAAATACATAGGCTGAGCGTTTGATCCCTTTTTTTGTGAACGCGCCACTACACCCGTACGATTGGCCACGCCCGTGTGAACGTCCAAGTTATCGGCGCATCATCCCGAGTTATTGTCTTTTTTCTGGGGTGGACTTCACACCAGTTATTAACTGCTGACGCATGCCCCGTGTACACAGTCTAGCATGACCTTCCCGCTAGCACGGTCCAAAATTAGTTGAAACTGGATACGAACAATCCCGCGGGCGGCAAAATCTCCCGCCTCCTTCTAAAATTTCCGCCACCTTAGTCTTTAGCATGCGAAATCCCCCTTTTGTCCTTGGTGCACGGAGACCAACAGTTACAATACCGCTCTCATCTACATGATAGGTCGGGGCTGCTTTGGTAACTTCCGGTTCCCCCACTACACGGCGCCCCCATTTCCTCTCCCCCTCCCGGAAAAAGGACTAACTCCACAGCACCAGAGCATCTTACATCACGCTGTCTGGACTTCATCGCCCTTTCTCCCCTCCCCTCTCGAAACCCTAGACTGCTCATCCACCGGCGTACCATAGCCCATTCACTGCCAGCGGCGTCCACCTCGCCGGATCTGCTTCTACGGCTGCATCTACCCCTCCCACCTCCCCTAGAAACAAGTAGACTGCTCATCCACCACTGTACCATAGCCCATTCAGTGTCGGCCTTGTCCACGGCGTTGGATCTGCTTCGCCAGTACTCTCGTCAGATGCGCGGCTCATTCGTACTTCCCATCGGAGACGCTTCGTCCACACCCCCCGGAGCCGCCCCACCGACGCCCCCGTCGACTGCCTCTGATCCTCTTCGCCGACACCTTCCTCAACCCTACCGGAGCCGCTTTGCCGACACCTTCCTCAACCCTACCGGAGCCGCTTCGCCGACACCATCGTCAACCCTACCGGAGTAGCTTCGCCTATACCATTCTCAACCCTACCGGGGCCGCTTTGCAAACTCACAAGTCCACGGCCTCAGATCCGCTTCCTCGCACCCTCGTCCAACCTACCATAGTAGCTTCTGACGCCCCGTCCACGGCCGCAGATCTGCATCGTCGACACCACCCTTAACCCAACCACCGGAGCAGCTTCTGACGCCCCGTCCACGGCCGCAGATCCGCATCGTCGACACCATCCTTAACCCAACCACCAGAG
>NC_057796.1:317543382-317562607 GCF_018294505.1 Triticum aestivum | reverse complement strand
AGATCCGCATCATCGACACCATCCTTAACCCAACCACGGGAGCAGCTTCTGACGCCCCGTCCATGGCCGCAGATCCGCGTCGTCGACACCATCCTTAACCCAACCACCGGAGCAGCTTCACCTACGCCCTCGTCCACGGCCACAGATCCGCTTCGCCCACACCGTAGTCCACCCTACCGGAGCCGCTCCACAAACACCCTACTCGACGGTTCTAGATCTCCTTACCGGACCCCGACAACCAGCGCAGCGTCATCACCCTCGACGTTTCTAACCTGATTCCCACCGTCTGGAGAGATGCCAAGCACCCGCCACGGCCTAGGTACTTGTCACCTTTAAACCCGTCCAGCATCACCTGTCCGATGTACTTCAAATATACTAACCGGTCGCTGTTACCTGTTATGCAGCTGGCAAAAACTACAAGGATGATGTTTCTTCTGGATCTAACAGCTTGGCCAACCAAGATCCTGGACTGAGGCATTGCTATGATCTTGTAAGTGCGTCTCTCTCTTGTATTGTTCTGTGCCTGCCAGCGTGCTTTGCTAGGATTTTCGACCAGTAATCCCTTTGTGCAGACAATGATTTCTACTACTGGCTGCTAAATTAGATATGTAGATGTCATACATGATACTACCTCGTACATCCGTTCCTAAATATAAGTCTTTCTAGAGATTCCACTACAGGCTACATACGGAGCAAAATGAGTGAATCTACACTCGAAAATGCATCTTATACATCTGTATGTGGTCCATACTAGAATCTCTACAAAGACATATATTTAGGAACAGGGGCAGTACATTACACAAAACCGTAGGTGGCATGTAGGAATTCAAGTGCACTACATTAGGCTCCCTTAGAGTGCCTGCTAGTCCAGCATACAGAGTCATGGCTAGTTTATGGTACACACACAATCGTTAATTGGTGGTTTAAATATGCGCAAGGGGTATGCAATGTAGTATCATGTAGAGATGTCTGAAATTAGCCATGTCAACTTGCAGATAGGGTTACACAATGAAAAGGTACAAGATGTATGTGGCAATTTCATGGAACATCGCAAAAAAAGGAGAGGCAGCGGTGAGCCTATACACTGTGCTATGGTACGTCACTCCTCCATTGAAATCATCGTGACATGTTATTTGTATGCCAGTTCTATTAGCCAAGTTTCTTAGGGACAGTTATTACGAGTTATCCTAAGAAAATAAGCACCTGTGAATATAAGCTCCATGTAATAAGCCAACCAGTTCTTTTCATTGCGTTTTCAGCTTATCTTTGGTATGATCAGTGGAAAGTCTAGATTGCATTATATTTTTTCATTTTGCTGCCCATATGGAAATTAATTTGACTTGCAAACATCACAAATTGAACCCAGTGCAGTAATTAATATGATAGGAAAACAGACCATCACTATTTGCTCAAAATGCAAATACAAAGATACCATCTACTTGGCACAATCTACTTTGGTCAATGTTTTCCATAGAGATCCCATTGCCTAATTTAAACAAAGAACGCATGACCCACATTTAAATGAAGAACAATTATTTATTGAAATTTGATGGTCCAAGTGGCTGGTTATTATCGTATAGCAGCAGCACCTGAAAGCATCATATAGCAGCAGCAGCAGCTCATAGCAACTCATCATACAGCAGCAGCAGTCTGCAATTCATCATATACCAGCAGCAGCTCATAGCAATTCATCATATAGCAGCAGCAGGAGCAGCTCATAGCAATTCATCATATAGCAGCAGCAGGAGCAGCTCATAGCAATTCATCATATAGCAGCAGCAGCTCATAGCAACTCATCATACAGCAGCAGCAGCTCATAGCAATTCATCATATAGCAGCAGCAGGAGCAGCTCATAGCAATGCATCATATAGCAGCAGCAGAAGCAGCTCATAGCAATTCATCGTATAGTGGATCAGAATGAAAATTTGGCAAAAAATCAGAGGAGATCCTCACCTTCTTGGATGAGCTCATCCTTCAACAGCACCTCAAGGCCATGGCCTGGGAGGAGGGGAGGGGGAATAAGGTGCCTTCTGCCGTAGTGTGGCATCAGCCGTAGTTGTGCAGCGCCCGCCGGAGTAGTGCGTTGGACGAACCACAGTGGAGCAGCTGCTGGAGACCATGAGAATGAGGGGCGGCGCAAGAGGGAGGAGCAGCCAGGGAGATTTGCCCCTACCCGCCGGCCATGTAGCCTAGCTGGACATAGCATAATCGAGGACCAGGCCAGATGGGACCAGTGGCGACGGCTCGTTGGAGGAACCCTAGTGCTGCAGGCAGGGGATTGAGGTAGAGGGAAAGGGGAGAGGAGATGCAAGCGGGCAGGGCAATGAATGCTTGTGTGTTTGTTTTTACTTGAGGGTCAGGTGTGACATGGGCGTCAGCAGTTGCATTTTGAGTGTAATATAGGCAGACAACAGAGTCATTTCACTATTCCCCTTCCCTTCAATTTTTAGTGAGGTTCTACCCGAAACACCCCCCTCCAAAGCGAAATTAGTTAAGCCCACGCCCATAACTCAAAAATGACTTCTTTACATCTTTTATGGCTTATTTTGACAATATGCCCTGAAAAGGCGGAATCGGACTGGCCCTTAACATGCAATTCAATTGTGCGTGCAATGATGAATCACTCCTGCCTGCTATCTGTACATTTAGGCATCATCATACATGGCATAACCTAATACATGTGCATTCCATTGTAGAATCTGGAATATGCAATGTTTATGTTAGTTCATACGTTGCACATGATGTTTAAATGCCCCTTAAATCTGGTCAGTCAAGTGATGGTCTTTAAGCCTCCTTCCTTGCTTCTTTTCTTGATATGTAAGATTTGCTCACACATCTGTTCAATTGCTTGTTTGCATCAGCCAGCCATACTAGGACTGTTTGCTTTGATTACTTGATGTTCTTGACCTAACACTCTAACAGAGCTTGTCAACGATTTAAACACTAAGGGCTGCTGTAGTGGGGCCTTGTCTAACTCATAGGTGACATAAAGGTTTGGCTGTACACTACAATAGGCTCTCCAAGAGTACCTGGAGATCCAGTCCGAAGGTATCACTACAGGAATCTAGTACTTTGCTGTCTGCCATAGCGGACGGCAAAGGCAAGGTTGGCGGACGGCAAAGGACTTTGCCGTCTGCCGCGGACGGCAAAGGGCTCCGGCAAAGATAGGATCGGCAAAGGCCTTCTTTGCCGTCTGTTTTTTGCAGCGGATGGCAAAGAGGCCTTTGCAGTCAGTGGCAAACGGCAAAGGGCATGGCTCTTTACCATCTGCTGGCAGAGGGCAAAGGGCACAGCTCTTTGCCATCTGCTGGCAGACGGCAAAGGCTGCAGGCTCTTTGCCATCTGTTGGCAGATGGCAAAGAGACCAAATAGGCATTAATTCTGTTTCTTCTTATATCAATTCATTTTCACAGAAAATCAAACACACATATATATATATATATATGACCAATATAGCATATCCAACACATATTACCAATACTCATGAACACATATATATCCAACACATGTTACCAATATATAGTCATGAACACATATATATCCAACACATATCCATGAACACACATCCAAGAAATATTACAAGGAATGATCTAAAACTAAATATCTATTTTCCTAAAAAAACTATCTTATTACTAAGATCTTCTCCGGATCTTCTTCTTTTCTTCCAACCTGCATAGCAAAAACACTAAGATAGAGAGAATGGGTTAGGAGTAGAAATGTAGCATTTCACTTGGTGAAATGCAATGCTATAGGAGCCAGTACTTGAGATCAAGATAATCTTAGAAGAGATAACTATTAAGGAGAACTATAGAAGACCTCAAGGTATACTTGAGGGATTATGTGCTCAGACAGCCTGGAAGTGCCAGGGCTAGTTCATCACAGCACAGGGATAGTCACATGTAAATTAAGCCTAAGAGAGGGGGGCTCAGACCAGCATCACTGCCCAAATCAGATGTAGTATCTGTCTTATCAGTAGAAAACTAGGAAAGTAACAGCCAAAACCAAGTATAGCATCTGTTCATAGGCTATTAGAAAGAGACAAATAGGAATAGCCAAACCAAGTGGTATCTGTTCATATCAGTATTAGAAGTAAAATAACTAAGAACAAGTGAGTATCCGTTCATGAGTAAAGTAACTGACCAAAGTAACAACTCCAGGATCAACTAAACAGAACAGAGCAGTACAGGAGTATATATACTTCACAAATACACATAGATGGTCACTGACCAAAACCCTGACATAGCAAGAATCCATCACAGAGAGCTCCAATACAAGTTGATGCTCATCTACAGCAGCTAACCACAGCTAATAGAGCCTCACATCCAACAAGATCAAGAGCTAGAGCTATGCATTAGAGAGATCAGGAGGGGAGCAAGGAGAAGCTCACCAAAAGGAGTTGTAGCCGAAGTAGGATGCAGCCACACCATCACTATGGTGTGACCAGCATCACAACCAACACCACCACAACAAGTCGGAGCTTGCCAGAGAGCACCACAACGGCGGCACCAGTGAGAGCACGGGCACGAAGGCGCCAACCAGGGGCACCGCAGCACGGAGGCGCCACCCAGGGGCACCACCGCGCCACGACACATCCAGCACCGCCGGAGGATCCTCACGGCGACCGGACCTAAATGTGGTCCGTCCACTTTGGTTGCACATGCCAAATCAGCGATGAATGAGCTACTTTTCCCGCACAACAAGCAAACTCTCCATTCAATAGAAGAAAGGCCGGTTTTACAGAAGCAAAGATTAAAGGTAGAATGGTCAGAAGCAATGAATGATCGATTTGGCATAAGCAGGACCAAACCAAAACCATGGCAGAAACTAAATTGACAACACATGATGATGCCTCCGAAGTAGGCAAAGAAGTGACTGATGGCAAAGGCCTGTTTTGCCGTCTGCCTGTTGTTTGCCGTCCGCTTTTATCTGGCTGATGGCAAAGACCTTCTTTGCCATCTGCTAGCAGATGGCAAAGAGCTGACAGATGGCAAATTAGCTGATTCCAGTAATATATGCCTAGTTTTTACGTAGTGTAGACATAGTAAATGCTCATTTCATTGTGTGCAAGTGCAAGGGATGCGGCATGTTTCATTATGTGGTGTTGTTTTGTTATAATCTCATCCTTTTGTGTTCACAAACTGGAAAGTATGCATATTTATCTTCCAAGGAGACGAGTAATTAGTTTGCGTCACCTTGCAGAGGGGGTGCAATGAAGATAAGATTGAGGATTTCCAAGTACAAGATGTTAGGAAGGAGCCTTGCAAGAGAAGTAGGAGCTGCGCTGAGCCTCTTCAACCTGCTAAGGCAAGTCACTGTATGCAACTCAACAGTTCAATTCCTTGTTTGTTTCAGGCATAGTTAATTTTCTCTTTTCAATTGCTTTATTTGTCCTCAGTTAATGAGATGCCCAAATAATCATGCCTGATGTTCGGTACTTGTATCACTATTAGTTGACATAATTAAAGGCCTTACCATTTAATTACTCTGCTGAAGTGTGCCTGAAGCTTTGAAGTCTATTAACCAACTATTATTGCATGAGGCTCACAATCTAGTTTATACTACGCTAATGATTGCATAGGTTTGCCTGTTGTAGTATGTTTGTATGAAACCCTCTGCTGTTCATTATGCTCCCTAAGACTTTAATTGAGGCACAGAATGGCGAACTGCTTGCTTACTTATATGCAGCGTGCTGTCTAAATTTGTAACTTGTCTGTGTTTTCGATTGGGCCCCAACATCATGCTCCTCTGGTGAGCTAAGAGGGATTTCTGTATGCAGGCTGCACAGACTATCTTTTTTATAATTTTTAAAATATCACCTGCTTATGCTTCATGACGTGTAACATTTTTTTGAAAGTGACGTGTAACATCATTGTTAGTCCTGTTTTGCCATGTAGTACAAAATAGTGTCTTGTTCGCTTCACTGTTGTAACTATATTTTTGCTTTAGTCATGTGTACTTACAGAAACATTTCAGGATGAAGTGACATCAACACAAAGATCTGCGAGCAGTGCGGCATGGCCGTTACCGAATGATTATGGATTGGAATTGGAATGTGCTGATGTTCTCGAGCATCAACTAGAGGTGGCAAGACAACGTGTACATGATTGTCAACGTATAATCAACAAGTTGAGACTGGACATGCAGGTATTAGATGCAGGAGTCAAAAAAATGAAACAAGACACTGAGGTAACCATGAAGGAATTGGAGATTTTGCAGACTGAAATTTGTGCTATCTGAATCCGGCCAATCCTATTTTCTGAAGAGATTATAGTTCAAATGGAGTTAAGTTGATGCGCGTCCATGATGTATGAGCTGTATTTGCCCAGTGTATGTAATTTGCTGTTTGTGTATGCTTTATTATCACGTGTGCCGAACCATAATGCCCAGTGGGTATAATCGGCTGTGATTTCTTTATTGTATAGTGTAGGATTATTCTACCTTTCTATGCCTTGATCTCTTTGTTGTATAGTATTGAGTATGATAATTCTTTGAATATGCTATATCGTTCAAACGGGGGCCAACTCGCCCGACCATGGCCCTTCACGGGCCGTCGGATCCATGGGCCTTCTACGTCTCGTAGGATCCACGGGCCTTCTACGTCTCGTAGGATCCATGGGCCTTGTACGTCTCGTAGGATCCATGGGCCTTCTACGTCTCGTAGGATCCATGGGCCGCCGACTCATTTATGGGTCTTGTACGGGCCTTTAATGGGCCATAGACGGGCCTTTAATGGAAATTGTACGTTTTATGGGCTGACCATAATGGGCCGTTAATAGGCCGTATTTGGCGATGCTATGAAAATGGCCCAATAGACTAACGGTCCACAAACGGGCCGACTGTAACGACGGGTTGAATTTGGCCCACAAGCAGAAAATGACAGTAACGGGCCGTAAGTAACTGAATGCTGCAAATGAGCCCAAGAATAAATGGGCCCTCAGAAGGCCGAAATTTAACTTGGGCTGGAAACGGCCCAACGGAATAACGGGCCGTTAATTGGTATAAAGTGATACACTGTTCATTACGGGCCAGTTTCACCATGGGCCGTTAATGGGTGTAAAGTAATACACTGTTCATTACAGGCCAGTTTCAGCACGGGCCGCTAATGGGCCAAGAGTTACAAAGGGCCTCATATGGGCCGAAAGACGTCATGCGCTATACATGGGCCAGAAGTGAAAACGGGCTGGAATCATATTGGATGGCCCAGATGACGCTACTGGGCCTAATTCGGATAGGGCGTAACGGACCTTGGGTTAGCAGGCTGTAAATGGGCTATATGCGAACAGGCCGTTAACAGGCTTCCTATGGGCAGGCCCGCCAGCTTTTGACCAAGTCAAATGGGCCGGCCCTTTCACAGGAATGGGCCACTGTTTGGCCGTGCCACGTGTCGACATATCATAGGCGCCTTCTGTCCAGTGAGTGGATGACATATGTCCCAACGATGAGCCGACACGTGTTTCCTCTAGCCAATGATGATTTTACACGTGGAAAATCCCCATTGGTCGGGGCTATTAACGGGTTATCGGATCCAAAACCCGACCCGATAGCTTAACGGCGTTCCGTTATGGTGGATGCCACGTGTCGGTCACCCTTGACGAAAGCACTTCTATGATGCGCGATTTATCGTCATGGAAGTGGACACTTCCGTGATGATAATTTTGGTAATGTCATGGAGCACTTCTACGATAGCACAGGTATGACTATCTTGATCCTGTCATAAATTTGTCATGGATGTACATGCATGACAAAAAACGCGACCTACTATGACAAACATGTATCATCACGGAAGTGTAATTTTTTTGTAGTGGAGACTTCCGCTTACAAGAATGAAGACGAAGAAATGGAAGATGTCGTCACCTCCAATCCAGGTATGATTCTCATAATCCTATCCTTATTTACTCGGTCGTTTTATTGGTCGATTGAATTTCTAGCAATTGATTCTTTTGCAGCTCCTCCCCATGTCATTGATCTTCCAGATGATGACGAAGACATGCCTGGAGGTCCCAGGGGAGAACAAATAGGAAGGCGTCAGCTGGAAAGACACCTCAGTCTGCGTCGGCGACCGAAACAGCGATCCAGGAAGGTGGCAATGCCAATCGGACTTCCATAACTTTCGCCGTACCACTGGCGAGTGTTCAGCCTTCGGCGTCGACTACTCCGACTCCAGCCGATCCATCTTCGCTCTTTACCGCACATCACGTCCCAGAGGACCAAGTGGGTGCTGCCAAGGAAGCCATACGCGAGGCGGGCATCATGATGGAGCATATGAAGATGGTCCGGGAAGCCAGCCAAACGGCTTACGACGCCAGCTCAGCCCTTCAGAGCAACGTCCAGGTTGGTTGATCACCGACTGACTCTTTAACTTGCCACTTGTTCTGTTAGGATATGGTACCTGAAAACTTCCTTTGAAAAATCTTTTCATCTGTCTGTGTTTAGTATTTGTACACCCACTCGGTGTTTTGACTTGTCGCTGAGCAAATTTGTATCTTGAGTCGACTAGGTTGTGTCGATTGGATCTTTTAACTAGTGGGGGCACGCTGAGTCCACCCACTGGGTGTAGTCCCCGAGACTATAGTTGACTGCAAGCAGTCGACTGTAGTCTTAGAATTAGAATTTTCTCACTCGGCCTGGTCGGACCATGTCGAGTGGAATCTGAACCAGTGGGGGCACGCTTAGTGCACCCACTGGGTGTAGTCCCCGAGACCATGGTCGACTGCGGGTAGTTGGCGACGGTCTGAGAACAACTTGCCTCTTTTTTTTACACTCGGCCTGGACAGACCACGTCGAGTGGAAACTGGACCAGTGGGGGCACGCTAAGTGCACCCACTGGGTGTAGTCCCCGAGACTACTGTTGGATGTTTGATTCAGTAGTAGTCTTAGAACTTGCTGAATTTATCAGACCATTGCCCTGAAGTAACCAGTCTTTCCATATGTCGATTGACTATCCTTTGATTACAGAGATCTTGTGAACTTGGAGATCGTTTTGCTGACCTGGAGAAGCAGCAAATTCAACTCAACCTCGATTTGGAGCTGGCCAAGACAAATCTGCAGAAAGCCAAGGATGAAGCCGCTAGTAAGAAAAAGCATGTCGACTGATTTGTCTCTGAACCAGATTTTATTTTGCTTTTCCTGAACCGAGCGTTGTTTCTTTCAGAGAAATTGAACCAAGCTCTGGCGAAAAAGGACCAAGATCTTGCGGCCGCACAGAAAACAACTGATGAGAAAACTACACTCGCTGAACAGAAGCTGGCTTCAGTCGGCAAACTGGAGGAAGAAAACACCAAGCTGAAACTGCCCTTGATGAAGCCAATAAAGAAGCTACTCGCCTGAAGAAGGACAAGAACAATCTGAACGAGAAGATGGAAGGCATTGCTCACAAGAGGGACGATCTGGAAAACTATCTGGGAGGTCTTGCTAAGAAGCTGTTCGTCACGCTTGAAGGTATTCTTCTTCGACCCGACTGACTTGTTACTGTTGACTCGACATTCAATCACTGACTCATCTTTGAATTGCGCGTATAGAATTTTGCCAGAACTTCGAGGAAGAGACTGGGGAGACAAGCTTGGACCCCATCCACTCTCCATCGAAGGACGAAGCTTCCATGAACGTACTCCCACTGGAATCTCGCGTTGCTGGTGTTGTCGACTGTCTTGCTCGACTGAAAATCGCAATGTCGCAGATCGACACAGCTCTCTGGCCAAGGGCGACGCTCCAGAATGACCTCGAGTCTCTGGTGACTTGACTTAATGAGGTTCCCGGTCAAGTGCAAGAATGGAAGAAGTCTTCTGCCCGGTGCGGCGCTGACGTGGCTCTGTCCCTGGTTCGTGTCCACTGCAAGGAAGCGTGAGAAGAGAAGCTGGCAGCGATCAAGGTTGCCAATACCAAGAAGCACGACTTCCAATCTTTCTGTCGGATGTGGGGTTCCGGCAAACCCTTAAGGTTCAAACACTGGAGTGCGCGCGAAGTCTTTCCCTCCTACCAATCTACACCCTAGCTCGCTAAGATCTCGCGGACGAACTCGACGTACTCACAACACAAAGGGACACGAGATTTATACTGGTTCGGGCCACCGTTGTGGTGTAATACCCAACTCCAGTGTTGGTGGTGGATTGCCTCTTGGGCTGATGATGAACAATACAGAGGGAAGAACAGCCTCCTGAGGTTGAGGTGTTCTTGTGCTTGGTGACGTAGCGGGTGAGAGCTGGGTGAACTGCTCGATGCCCCTACGGTGATGGCTAGCTCTACTTATATAGGCCCTAGTCCTCTTCCCAAATATTGAGTGGGAAGGGAGCCTACAACGGCGGGCAAATTTGAAGGGGGACAGCTAGTACAAGCTATCCTGACAAAACTGGTCTTCAAGTGCAAAAGGCTCTGGTGGTGACGCCGTCTTGGGCTCCACGATGACCTCCGTCTTGCCGTCCTTCTGGTCTTGGTCTCATTGCACTGATATAGCAACCTTTGCCTGATGCCTCGGTACTCCTCGCCTGCGCCTGCTTCCTTAGCACCAAAGAGGAAACAAGGACGCTGCGCACGCTGACGCCCGCCTGGCGCCGGTTGTCACGGCTCACATCAAGAGAGCCTCGTGAGGTTTGCCCCGCCTTGATATCTCCGCTCCTCGTGAGCCTGCCTGACTAGGCCACTCCTGAGGAGGTCTTGCGTTGTCTGCCTCGCGAGGCTTGGCCCCTCGCGAGGGCCTTGGATGCCTTGTTGATGAAGATGGGCCGTACGGCCTACTGGCTTAGCCACGCCGTGGGCCGCAGGCACGCAATTCTGGGGACCCCTGTTCCAAGAACGCCGACAGTAGCCCTCGGGCCCAATGAGCACTCGGGCTTGGCTTCGCGGGGAAGCCAAGGGTCAAGTACGGAGCACCGCGGGCCCCAAAAGCCTGCGGCCTTGGTTGGCGCATGGCGGTTGATTGGACGTGGGCGTCTCCGCTTCCCCACACTGCCTGGGCAACTGCTCAACTTGACACGTCCCTGCGACATGCAAGGAAAACCATCATTACCTGCGATCGTGGGAGGCACCGGTTGGCCTTCTCTTGCTATAAGTGGGGAGGGGGCGGAGCCCCCGTCGCCCATCTCTTCCTCGCTTGCTTGCTTCTTCTTCCTCGCTCCATTGCTTGCAGTGCCACCAATGGCGCCACGAAGGAAGTTCTCCGCCGCCGAGAAGGGAAAGGTACCTCGCGAGGGACCCGGCTCCCCCGAGCCCAAGCGCGGACGCGGCCATCCGCACAAGCACGCCGCATCTCCCACCGTGGCCCACTGTCGAGGTGGCGCCACGGCACGCGGAGGGGATCGTCCTAGTCATGGCGGTCCAGTTGACGAGGGGATGCGTGCTATGGTGGCACGGCCTCCGCGTCCGCGCTTCCATTCAGCGAAGGCGTCACCAGAGTTCGTCGTCTGGTCGGAGAACCCGGCCGGCAACTGGCTCCAGCTTCCGCGCTTCTTCGTCGACGAACTGCCGGCCCCTGGTCCAGGTGGACTCTGGTTGCAGGCAGATGGTTGCTGCAGCAAGGCCTCTTGGGCCACGGTCGAGACTTCCGCCGCGGGCAACATAGCCCTGGCCCGCGGCTGGCAGACGTTCGCCCGCGCGCGCGGCCTGGGCAGGCGGTGCACCCTCCACTTCAAGTACGATGGTGGATCGGCCCTCTATGTGAGGGTGTTTGGGGAAGATGGTCACCGCGCCGAGTGCTGCCCCGAGACGAACGACGGTGAGGAGGTGCTCGGCCTTGGCGACGGTCGCGACGAGGATGAGGGCGAGCCTGCCCTCGGCGACGATCGTGTCTTTTCCAGCTATGGCGGCTCTTCCTCCGGCGACAACTCTAGCAGTGGTGGCTACGACCAGCCGTCGCGCCTCCTCGCCCGCTTCGAAGGCGGCAGCGGGTCATCTCATCGCCGCGCCTCCGTCAAGCGCGAGCAAGGGCCTGGCTAGGCTTGGGGCATCGCTAGGGGCCTGCCTCTGCGGATCGCTGCAACGCCGCTTTGTTTTGCTCTTTTTTCCTACATAAAAAATGAAACCAGTATGGGCCCAGAGGGGCGTGTATCGAACTGTGGTTCCTTGGTTATTGCACTGTGCGCGTTATTCCCGTGCCGTGTTGTTATTTTGCGCAAAGATAACTTAACCTGGTGCATTCAGGACGCCCTCTTCCTTACGAGGTGCTTATTTCCTCGTGTCCATCTTGCCTTGGTGGCCTGCATTCGCTCAGGAACTACAAAAACTCGTTAGGAAGTGCGTTAAAGGATTTGCCGTCCACCCTGGCCCTGACCTAGCGCTTTGTATCGCGGTACCCGAGGGGCACGGACTAGGAGAGGTGCGCCAGCTTTTGGGCTCGAACGAGGGTGGCTCGCGAGAAGGCAGAGAGGAGAAAAATGCTCGCGAGGGCACCTCCCTAGCCCCCTCGTGAGGTATGCGAGAGAGAGAACACGAGCAAACTAGAGCCGGAAAATGTGGTAAGAGGCGAGGGAATCAAATCAGCAAGGAACACCAAAAGCAAACTTCGATTAAGAAAAAGCGAGCCAACTATGGAAAGCAAATGAAAAGCCGTGTCCGGCACCTAATCTAGTCTTCAAGTCTTCTCACCAGCGCGGAGCTAAGTGCTGCCACTAGGCGTGGGCGGGAGCCCCAGGGCCTGAGGCCGGCGCTCCTGAGACTCCGGCGTGTGTACAACCCCAACTCATTATTACGTGAGAGTGTCACGGGCGGCGATTCTTCACAGGCACCGGGCCTTCTTCACAGGCTCTAGGCCTTTCTTCACAGGCTCCGGGCCTTGCTTCATGGGTAGAACTTCCGAAGGTGCTGGATGTTCCAAGTGTTTTGGATAGGTACCCCATCTTGTGTCTCCAGGCGCACGGCGCCAGGCCTGGAGATGTGGACGACCTTGAACGGGCCCTCCCACATTGGTGAAAGCTTATGCAGCCCTTCTCTGGAGAGGACCCGCCTCAGGACGAGGTCGCCCACCTCGAGCGTCCTGCAGCGGACGCTGCGGCAGTGGTATCGCCGCAGCTCTTGTTGGTACCTTGCCGCCCTTAATGCAGCTTCGCGACGGCATTTCTCCCCCAGCATGAGATCCATCCCCCGCGTGGCGTCCTGCTGCGTTTCGTCGAACGCCAGGACCCATGCGGAGCGATGCTTGACCTCGTGAGGGAGGACTGCTTCAGCTCCGTAGACGAGGAAGAATGAAGTCTCGCCCGTTGGCTTGGTGATGGTGGTGTGGATGGACCACATCACGGACTGGAGCTCATCGTGCCAGCCCCTGCCGCAGGCCTCCAGCTTCTTCTTGAAGGTCCTGGTCTTGAGGCCCCTCAGGACCTCCGCGTTGGCGCATTCGGCCTGGCCATTGCTCCTGGGGTGCGCCACCGAAGCGTAGCTGATCTGCGTTCCAAGGTTAGCACAGTAGGTTTTGAAAAGGTTACTAGTAAACTACAAGCCGTCATCTGTGATGATGCGGTTGGGGACCCCAAAGCGGCTCACGAGGCCCTTGATGAACTTGACAGCAGAGCCGGCTGGGATGGTACGGACGGCTTCCACTTCCGCCCACTGGGTGAACTTGTCGATGGCAACGTAGAGATAGCGGTAGCCCCCTAGCGCCGGGAATGGGACTAGGAAGTCCAGCCCCCAGACCGCGAACGGCCATGTGAGCGGGATGGTTTGGAGGCCCTGAGCAGGCTGATGGATTTGCTTGGCGTGGAATTGGCAAGCTTCGCAGGACTTCACCAGCTCGGCTGCGTCGTTGAGTGCTGTAGGCCAGTAGAATCCACTGCGGAACACCTTGCCGACAAGGGTCCATGACGACGAGTGGTGTCCGCAGTCCCCGCCATCTATGTCAATCAGCAACTCCCTTCCTTGATCGCTGGAGATGCAGCGCAGCGTGACATCGTTCGGTCGTTTCCTGTATAATTCGCCGTCTTGGATACAGTATGCCGTGGCTTGTCGGGCCACGCGCTCCGCGTCCTCTTCCTTCTCCGGCAGCATCCCGTGCGTCAAGTACTCCTTGAATTCCTTGGTCCAGCATTCCTCCTGGGGCTCGAGCGCGAAGAGCAGCCGAGCTCCTGAGGTCGGGCCACAGGCTGGGGCTCCCGTGGCCGGGGGCTATGGGAGCTCCTCTCGAGGCTGAGTCATACTTGAAAGAGGTGGCATAGCTGATGGTTTGAAGGGCCGCTCCTCAAACACACCGGGCTCCTGCGGCTGCCGCTTGGATGCTCTCCTGGCGATGTCGTCGGCTTCCTTGTTGGTGCCTCGGGGCACGTGCTGTAGCTCCAGGCCCGAGAATTGCTTCTCCATCTTGCGCACCTCTGCGAGGTAGGCCTCCATATGCTCGTCCTTCGGCTCGTACACCTTGTTGGAGAAGTTGACGAGGAGTTGCGAGTCGCCTCTGACGGTGAGGCGCTTCACCCCTAAAGCCGCCGTAGCCATCAGGCCAGCTATGAGGCCTTCGTATTCTGCGATATTGTTGGAGACCTTCTCGCCATGCTGAAAGCTGAGCTGCACGGCGTAGTAGAGCTTGTCTAGAGTGGGCGAGATGAGCACTGCTCCAGCCCCCGCGCCCTGGTGCGCGAAGGCGCCATCGAAATACATGACCCAGCCGTCTGGAGCCTCGCTTCCCGGGGAGGTGGACCAGTCTTCTCCTTCCTCAAGTGTCGGTGCATCCGTCCATTCTGCCACAAAGTCAGCGAGCGCGGCCCCCTTGATGACCCAGGTAGTGCTGAACTCCAACTGGAATGCTTGCAACTCGATGTTCCACTCAGCGACCCTTTCGGCTGAGTTAGGGCTCCTGAGTACCCTCTCCAATGGGTAGGCTGAGACAACCTTGATGGGGTTGCCCTGGAAGTAGTTTCGCAGCTTGCGTGAGGCCACCAGGAGTGCGAGCAGGAGTTTCTGGGCCATGGGGTAGCGTGCCCTCGCGTCCCACAGTACGGTGCTGGCGAAGTACACCAGGTGCTCGACGAGGGCTGGCACACTGTCCAGGCTCGGGTCCTGCGGAGATCGGGGCATATCCTGAGGTGGAGGGGTTCCTGAGATCTGACTGTCCTCAGGAGCTTCTGCGATGTTGCCCTGCTGAGCTTGGTCTTCCACCGCTGATGCCTTTGTTGCGCCTTCCTGACCCTGCGCCACTTCAGCTCCGGCTCGGCGCAGCGCGCCCTTGGCTTGGCACTCCTCCCGAACCGCCACCAGCGCTGCGCTGGCGTAGTACGGGGTGGCGGCAAGGTAGAGTACCAGAGGCTCGAGAGGCTGTGGTGCCACCATCACCGGGGGGCTGGTGAGGTATTTCTTGAGGTCTTGGAAGGCCTGGTCGGCCTCCGGGGTCCACTCGAACGGGCCCTTCTTCTTCATGAGCTTGAAGAATGGCAAGGCGCGCTCTCCCAGTTTGGAGATGAAACGCCCTAACGCGGTCACCCGCCCTGCTAGCTTCTGCATCTCTTTGAGGGTCTGTGGTGGGCTCATGTCCTCGATGGCCTTCATCTTCTCTGGGTTCGCCTCGATCCCTCTGTGGGATACGAGGAAACCCAGCAGCTTGCCGGAGGGGATGCCGAACACGCACTTCTCCGGGTTAAGCCTCAAGTTCACTTGGCGCAGGCTCTCGAAGGTCTCCTCCAAGTCTTGAATCAATGTCCCCGCCTCGCGAGACTTTACCACTATGTCATCGACATAGGCCTTTGTGTTTCTCCTGAGCTGCCGCCCCAGGGCGATGTGCATCAACCGCTGAAAGGTCGCGCCCGCGTTGTGCAGCCCGAAGGGCATGCAAGTGTAGCAGTACACCCCACATGGTGTCAGGAAGGCTGTCTTCTCCACATCTTCCACCGCCATCTTGATCTGATGATACCCTGAGAAGGCGTCCAGGAAGCACAGCAGGTCACACTCGGCGGTGGAGTCGACAATCTGGTCGATGCATGGGAGTGGGAATGGATCTTGGGGGCAGGCTTTGTTGAGGTTGGTGAAGTCGACGCACATCCGTTCCTTCCCACCTTTCTTCGGCACTACGACGGGGTTCGCCAACCATTCGGGATATCGAACTTCTCGGATGGCACCCACCGCCTCCAGCTTGCGAGCCTCTTGGACGATGAAGGCTTGCTTCTCAGTGGACTACCGTCTTGCTCGCTGCTTCACGGGGCATATATTGGGGCACACCCTTAGATGATGCTGGATCACCTCCCTCGGGACCCCTACCAGCTGATTAGGCTCCCACGCGAATATCTCCTTGTTCGCGCGCAAGAACCTCACCAAAGCTTCTTCTTGTCCCGGGTCGAGGCTGGCTCCTATGGTAAAAGTGGCTCCTCAAGACCCGTCCTCGCTGACCGGCACCTGCTTGGTTTCCGCCTTGTCTTGGGTGAACAACGGCTTCTTCTTGGTAGGCGCGGCCTCCTTGACCTCGGGGGTACCAGCGCCGGCGGGCTGTGCTGCTGCCGCGGTCTTGAAGGCGAGCCTAAGTGCCGTCACGGCCTCCTTAGTGTCCCCCTTGATGGTGAGGACACCCTTGCTTCCTGGCATCTTCATGAGGTTGTAGGTTGGGTGAGTCGCCGCCATGAACTGAGCGAGAGCCGGGTACCCGAGGATGGCGTTGTCCGGGAGATCGATGCGGGCGATGTCGAAGTCCACCAGCTCGGTGCGGTAGTTGTCGCGTGTGCCGAAGGTGACAGGGAGGAGGATCTGCCCCAGAGAGTGAGCAGCTCCACCACCCACACCCGAGAAGGGCTTGCTGAGGCCGAGCCGCTCAAGCGGCACGTGAAGAAGGCTGAAGGCTTCTACGGAGAGCAAGTTGAGGCCAGCACCGCCGTTGATGAGGGTCTTGGTAACGGCCACGTTGCTGATGGTGGGCGTGCAGAGCATCGGGAGCATTCCGGAGCCGGCGGTGGAGTCAGGGTGGTCTTCTGACCCGAAGGTGAGGTCGGCCTCTGGCGCGGCCCAACCCGGCAGAGCCCCTGGGTCCTTGGATGTGGCCCCAATCTGACGGAGGAACGACTTGACGTGGCGGCCTGAAGGCGGTGCTTGAGAGCCGCTCAGCAGGGCCGCGACTGCGTGGTGCGCCGGCACCGCGTAGCAAGCGGTGAAGAGGTCGCGGAGTTCTCCCCAGGAGGCCACCGTGGATCCAGGGAGGTTGAGCAGCCAGGCGCGCGGCTCGCCGGCGAGGGCCATGGGGAAGCAGTTGGCCATGATCTTGTCGTCGCCTCCGGCTTCGAGGACAACCTCCTCGTACGCCAGCAGGAACTGCGTCAGGTCTGCCGCGCCGTCGTAACGCAGCGGCATCTCTCGCTTAAACTTGGTCGGCCACCGCACTCGCCGTAGGGCGGGGGCTAGGGCTCGGTACCCAGACGCCCCGCTGTTGGCGTCGGCCGCAGAGGTGGATGGCGGGGCACCTGCCATGGGGGTGAAGTGCGGCGGCGCGGTGCGTAGGTTGGTGGAGAGGAGCTCCGGCGCACCCCTACCTGGCGTGCCAAATGTCGGATGTGGGGTTCCGGCAAACCTTAAGGTTCGAACACTGGGGTGCGCGCGAAGTCTTTCCCTCCTACCGATCTACGCCCTAGCTCGCTAAGATCTCGCGGACGAACTCGACGTACTCACAACACAAAGGGACACGAGATTTATACTGGTTTAGGCCACCGTTGTGGTGTAATACCCTACTCCAGTGTGGTGGTGGTGGATTGCCTCTTGGGCTGATGATGAACAGCACAGAGGGAAGAACAGCCTCCTGAGGTTGAGGTGTTCTTGTGCTTGGTGACTTAGCGGGTGAGAGCTGGGTGAACTGCTCGATGCCCCTATGGTGGTGGCTAGCTCTACTTATATAGGCCCTGGTCCTCTTCCCAAATATTGAGCGGGAAGGGAGCCTACAACGGCGGGCAAATTTGAAGGGGGACACTAATACAAGCTATCCTGACAAAACTGGTCTTCGCCTGCAAAAGGCTCTGGTGGTGACGCCGTCTTGGGCTCCACGATGACCTCCGTCTTGCCATCCTTCTGGTCTTGGTCTTGTTGCACCGATATAGCAACCTTTGCCTGATGCCTCGGTACTCCTCGCTTGCGCCTGCTTCCTTAGCACCAAAGAGGAAACAAGGACGCTGCGCGCGCTGACGCCCGCCTGGCGCCGATCGTCATGGCTCACATCATGAGAGCCTCGTGAGGTTTGCCCCACCTTGATATCTCCGCTCCTCGTGAGCCTGCCTGACTAGGCCACTCCTGAGGAGGTCTTGCATCGTCCGCCTCGCGAGGCTTGGCCCCTCGCGAGGGTCTTGGATGCCTTGTTGATGAAGATGGGTCGTACGGCCTGCTGGGTTATCCACACCGTGGGCCGCAGGCAGGCAAGTCTGGGGACCCCCGTTCCCAGAACGATGTCACTTTCATGGAGACCTTCACTGCTGCTGCCACTCAGATTGCCGACGGAATCGACCTGGACGAATTCGTCGAGCCCGCCAGCCCTCCTCCTGTGGAGTGAACAAACTTTTATGCCTCACCTTAAATTTGCCTCGGAATGCCGAGTGATTTTGTAACCGTTAAACTCCTTCGGGCTTGATGCCCGAGTACTTTTATCCGTCGTCCGAAACCTTAGGATTTATCTAAACTTGGTTTATCTCCGAATATGCTTGTGTTTGCTGCCGAGTGGAACTTGTCCTTCACTCGGAATAACCTTTGTACTTGAGATGCAGCTTCGAGGATAAGGCTGCGGTCGACATGCACCTCGACGTCCTTGCGGATAGGGATGGAGCGTACGTTATACTTGTGCCGTAGCTCCAAGGAGAAGGTTGCAGTCGACCTGCACCTCGCCATCCTCGCGGATAGGGATGGAGCGTACGTTATACTTGTGGCGTGGATCCGAGGAGAAGGTTGCAGTCGACCTGCACCTCGTCCTCCTTGCGGATAAGGATGAAGCGCACATTGTACTCTTGGCGTAGCTCCGAGGAGAAGGTTGCAGTGGAGCTGCACCTCGTCGTCCTTGCGGATAGGGATGTGTTTCAAACTTAGGCGAGTACTGGACTGCAGCTAAGCCCCCGAGTGGGAGGATTTCTCACCACTCGGTAGGATTTTTCAAACTTAGGCGAGTACTGGACTGCAGCTAAGCCCCCGAGTGGGAGGATTGCTCACCACTTGGTAGGATTTTTCAAACTTAGGCGAGTACTGGACTGCAGCTAAGCCCCAGAGTGGGAGGATTGCTCACCACTCGGTAGGATTTTTCAAACTTAGGCGAGTATTGGACTGCAGCTAAGCCCCCGAGTGGGAGGATTGCTCACCACTCGGTAG
>NC_057796.1:317542825-317543184 GCF_018294505.1 Triticum aestivum | reverse complement strand
CCTGCACCTCGCTGTCTTTGTGGATCGGAATGGAGCGTATGGCTAAGTCTCCGAGCGAGAAGATTAGTTTCCAATCGGAATGTACTTTCAAACTTAGGCTGGACTGCAGCTAAGCCCCCGAGTGGGAGGATTGCTCACCACTCGGTAGGATTTTTCAAACTTAGGCGAGTACTGGACTGCAGCTAAGCCCCTGAGTGGGAGGATTGCTCACCACTCGGTAGGATTTTTCAAACTTAGGCGAGTACTGGACTGCAGCTAAGCCCCCGAGTGGGAGGATTGCTCACCACTCGGTAGGATTTTTCAAACATAGGCGAGTACTGGACTGCAGCTAAGCCTCCAAGTGGGAGGATTTCTCACCA
>NC_057796.1:317489975-317542142 GCF_018294505.1 Triticum aestivum | reverse complement strand
TTAGGCGAGTACTGGACTGGAGCTAAGCCCCCGAGTGGGAGGATTGCTCACCACTCGGTAGGATTTTTCAAACTTTGCGAGTACTGGACTGTAGCTAAGCCCCCAAGTGGGAGAATTGCTCACCACTCGGTAGGATTTTTCAAAATTAGGCGAAACGGTTTCGCTGCTAAGCCCCGAGTGAGAGGCTTGCTCACCACTCGGTAGGATTTTACAAACTTAACCGAAACGGATTCGCGGCTAAGCCCCCGAGTGAGAGGCTTGCTCACCACTCGGTAGGATTTTACAAACTTAGGTGAAACGGATTCGCGGCTAAGTCACCCACTGGGGGATTTCAGATACAAATATAAGCAACGACAATCATTTTAGAAGACTGTAAAGCTCTTGTGTTTGATGAATAAACTACAAAGGTATTTCTTATTACATCTCAACAGACTGAGTGCTTAAGTGTAAAAGGGGTGGAGCAGCTCCGCATTCCAAGCGTGTGGCTCGTCTTTCTTGTGCTCGACGTTGTAAAGGTGGTATGCTCCGTTGTGGAGGACTCTGGTGACGATGAAGGGTCCTTCTCAAGTGGGAGCAAGCTTGTGTGGTTTCTGCTGATCCACTCGAAGAACCAAGTCTTCCTCTTGAAAGGCTCGACCTCTCACGTTTCTGGCGTGGAATCGACGCAGGTCTTGCTGGTAGATGGTCGACCGGATCAAGACCATCTCTCTTTCCTCTTCCAGGAGATTGACTGAATCTTGCCGTGCTTGTTCTGCTTCATCTTCTGAGAAAAGCTCGACTCGGGGCGCGTTGTGGAGCAAGTCACTCAGAAGTACAGCCTCAGCTCCATAAACCAGGAAGAATGGAGTTCGGCCAGTCAACCGATTAGGAGTTGTCCTCAATCCCCAAAGCACTGATGGAAGTTCGTCGACCTAGGCACCTGCTGCGTGCTTGAGATCACGCATCAGTCGGAGTTTCAATCCTTTGAGAATCAATCCATTTGGTCTCTCAGCTTGTCCATTCGACTGGGGGTGGGCGACTGAAGCATAGTCGACTCGAGTACCTTGGGAAGCACAAAAGGCTCTGAACTCATCAGAATCGAAGTTTGACCCATTGTCAGTGATGATGCTGTGCAGAACACCATATCTGAATGTTAACTCTCTGATGAAACTGACAGCAGTACTGGCTTCAAGGTTTTTGATAGGTTTGGCTTCAATCCATTTGGTGAATTTGTCAACTGCTACGAGCACATGAGTGAAGCCGCTCCTACCAGTCCTCAGAGGTCCAACCATATCCAATCCCCAAACAGCAAAGGGCCAGACGAGTGGAATGGTCTTCAGGGCTGATGCAGGCTTGTGAGACATGTTGGAGTAAAACTGGCAACCTTCGCATGTGTCGACTATTTCTTTTGCCATCTGATTTGCTCGTGGCCAATAAAATCCTGCTCGGTATGCTTTGGCCACAATGGTTCGAGAGGACGCATGTTGACCACAGGTCCTCGAGTGGATGTCATTGAGGATCACTCGACCTTCTTCTGGTGTTATGCATTTCTGGCAGACTCCAGTCACACTTTCTCTGAACAACTGTCCTCTTATCACAGTAAATGCTTTGGATCGACAGACGATCTGCCGAGCCTCTTCTTCATCCTCTAGGAGTTCCTTCCTGAGAATGTATGAAATGTACGGCACTGTCTAGTCGGGAGTGATGACCAAAACCTCCGTGATCAAGTCGACCACGGCTGGGACTTCGACTTCAGTCGGATCAGTGGCACTCTTTGGTTGCGGGGGCTCTTCAGTGAAAGGATCTTCTTGAACTGAAGGTGTATGAATGTGCTCCAAGAACACGTTGCTGGGAATGGCTTCCCACTTGGAACCTATCTTTGCCAGATCATCGGCTGCTTGATTTTTCCGTCGGGGTATGTGATGGAGCTCTAACCCCTCAAACTTCTTCTCTAACTTTCTCACTGCATTACAATAGCCAGTCATAGCTAGGCTTCTGACGTCCCACTCCTTCATCACTTGATTGACCACTAAATCCGAGGTGCCATAGACCATGAGGCGACGGACGCCGAGTGAAATGGCCATACGCAACCCGTACAGGAGTGCTTCATATTCAGCTTCATTGTTGGAGGAGTCAAAGTGAATCTGGAGAACATAACTGAGTTTGTCACCTTGGGGGATACCAATACCATGCCAGCACCGGAACCATTCAGCATCTTGGATCCATCGAAGAACATGGTCCAATGCTCCGAGTGAATCTGAGTCGGAAGTTGCTGTTCGATCCAATCGGCGAGGAAATCTGCTATTGCTTGGGATTTGATAGCTTTCTTTGCCTCAAACTTGATATCCAAGGGAAGGAGTTCAATCGCCCACTTTGCCACTCGACCAGTTGCATCTCTGTTGTTCAGAATCTCTGATAATGGTGCGTCGCTGACAACTGTAATGGAGTGATCAGAGAAATAGTGTGCAACCTTCTTCGTGGTCATGTAAATTCCATAAACAAGCTTCTGATAATGTGGATATCTTTGCTTTGATGGAGTCAGAACTTCAGAAGCATAATATACTGGGCGCTGAACTTTATAGGCTTTTCCTTCGTCCCGCTCGACCGTGAGTACTGTACTGACAACTTGTCTAGTGGCTGCAATGTAAAGCAGCAAAGGCTCTTTGCTGATTGGAGCAGCGAGCACTGGCTAGGTGGAAAGTAGGGCTTTGAGCTCTGGAAACGCTGCATCAGCTTCAGGAGTCCACTCGAACTTATCAGACTTCTTCATCAGTCGGTAAAGAGGTAATGCCTTTTCACCGAGGCGAGAAATGAATCGACTCAAGGCGGCCAAACAACCAGTAAGCTTCTGGACATCACGCACACGCACAGGACGTTTCATCCGGAGTATAGCACCAACTTTCTCTGGGTTAGCGTCGATCCCCCGTTCGGAAACAAGGAAACCGAGTAACTTTCTACCCTCCGAATGTGCACTTTGATGGATTAAGCTTGATATCATACCTTCTGAGGTTGGCAAAAGTTTCAGCAAGGTCAGCCAACAGGTCGGAACTCTTACGTGACTTGACCACAATGTCATCCATGTATGCTTCCACATTCCGACTGATTTGAGTGAGCAAACACTTCTGAATCATCCTCATGAATGTGGCTCCAGCGTTCTTCAGGCCAAATGGCATGGTGACATAACAGAAGCATCCGAATAGAGTGATGAAAGCCGTTTTTATCTCATCGGGTCCATACAGTCCGATCTGATGATACCCGGAATAGGCGTCCAGAAAAGACAACCGCTCACACCCCGCAGTCGAGTCGATGATTTGGTCGATGCGGGGAAGAGGAAAATGATCTTTCGGGCAGGCCCGATTGATATGCTTGAAGTCAATGCACATGCGAAGTGAATCGTCCTTCTTGGGGACCATGACAACATTGGCGAGCGACTCAGAGTGGTAAATCTCTCGGATGAACTCGGCTGCAAGGAGCCGAGCCACTTCCTCACCAATTGCTTTTCTCTTCTGTACGGCGGACCGCCGAAGATGTTCCTTGACTGGTTTTACTTTCGGGTCGACTCGCAAATGATGCTTAGCCAGTCCCCTGGGTACACCCGGCATGTCAGAAGGTTTCCATGCGAAGATGTCCCAGTTCTCACGGAGGAACTGGATGAGCGCTTCTTCCTATTTGCTGTCGAGTGAAGTTGAAATATGAGTAGGAGCAGCACTAGGATCGGTCGGGTGAATATGAATCGGATGGTTTCACCGGACGACTGAAATACAGAATCAGTGGCAGGCTTCTTGGAGCGCAACAAATCACTCGAATCTGCGTTCTTCCGATATTCTTGCATTTCGACTGCTGCCATTTGTGCATCAGCGATTTTTGAGCCTTTCTGGAAGCACTCTTTTGCCTTCTGCCGATTGCCAATGATAGTGATCACTCCTCTGGGACCAGGCATTTTCAACTTGAGGTACACGTAACATGGTCGGGCCATGAAACGTGGATAGGCAGGCCTACCCAGAATAGCACGATAAGCACTCTGGAAATCCACTACTTCAAATGTCAACTTTTCTTTGCGGTAATTCTTGGAATCACCGAAAACCACATCAAGGGCAATCTGGCCGAGTGATTCGGCCTTCTTGCCAGGTATGACACCATGGAAACTCATATTGCTTTCACTAAGCTTGGACATCGGAATGCCCATTCCCTTCAAGGTCTCAGCATACAGGATATTCAGGCCACTACCACCATCCATCAGCACTTTAGTCAGTCGAGTGCCTTCAACAACTGGGTCAACCACCAGCGCTTGCCTCCCAGGGGTGGCTATATGTGCTGGATGGTCAGACTGGTCGAATGTGATGGCAGTCTGGGACCACTTCCAATAACTTGGTGTTGCCGGAGCAACCATGTTAACCTCTCTGTTGATGACTTTTAGTTGACTTTTGCTTTCAACATCAGCAAAAATCATTAGAGTGGAATTGGCGTTAGGAAAACCATCATCATCTTCTTCCCTATCCTCACCCTTGTCCGACTCCTTTTCCTTCTCCTTGGGTTGTTTCTCTCGGAACTGTTGCATCAGGAGTCGACACTGTCGAGTGGTGTGTTTAGGGTAAATGAGGTTACCCTCTTCATCTTTTTTGGTGTGAATGTGGCATGGTAAATCCAACACATCATTTCCATCTTGATCTTTCACTTTCTTGGGGTTCCACAACCCTTTGGGCTTCCCCTTGAACTTCCCTTGAGCCATAACTAAAGCTTCACCAGGAGCTGCTGGTTCGGCCTTGCGTTTCTGTTTCTGATTGGAATTCCCTCCTCCAGTTTCTTGGGCGACTGTTTTGTGCTTGCCACTCCGGAGTCGGTCTTCCTCTTCACCATTAGCGTACTTGGTGGTGATCTCCATCATCCGACTCAGGGACATATCTCCTGTCCGACCGAACTTCAGGTTCAATTCTCGATACTCAACACCCTCTTTGAAGGCACAAACTGCTTGGTGATCTGACACATTATCCACTGTGTGGTGCAATGTGATCCGTCTCTGGATATAATCTCTCAAGGTCTCATTCGGTTTCTGCACACAGGACTGCAACTCTGTTAACCCTGCTGGTCATTTGGATGTACCTTCAAAGGTTCTAACAAACACTCGCGCAAGTTCCTCCCAACTAAATATGCTGCCAGGTGCTAACTAATTCAACCATGCTCTGGCCGAGCCTTCCAACATCAGAGGAAGGTGCTTCATGGCCACTTCATCATTGCCACCACCGAACTGTACCGCCACTCGGTAGTCCTCGAGCCAAGTGTCAGGCTTGGACTCACAAGTGAACTTGCTGACTCCAGTCGCCAACCTGAAGTTGGGAGGAATCACTGTTGCCCTGATGGCTCTGCTGAAACACTCTGGACCTGAAACATGTACTCTGCTGCCAGTCGGATAATCTCTGTCATGGCCTTCCCTGTGCGCTCTGTTCCTATCAACCAGACCTTGAACGAGAATAGATCTCGCATCAAAGCCCGGCTCTCTGGGGCCGACTGGAATTCTTCGTCCACCACTATGAGGGCGTTTGTCATCGTGCTGCCGAGGCACATATGACCCACTCCTCGGAGGAGGTGTGGGCACTCGATGACGGTCATCGTGGTCGAGTCGGTGATCATACTGCTTGTGGTTTCTGTACTGATCTCGTCGGTCTCCATGTCCCTCACGCCGCGGGGGTGATCTTGGGCTGTGAGCCGACTTAACGGTGTCTGCCATCACAGATCTGCTATGAATCCTATTCCGCGACTGAGATACTGCTGTGTTCTGCTCTCCTGCCGCCCGGAGTAAAGCCCGGATCTGCATCAAACCTCTGCCAGCTTCCGACTGGGAAGGCTGAATCGACTCTGCTATTCAGGCTGCAGCTGTGAGATTCTAAATCGGAGTTCGGTATACCTGAGTTGGAGGCGGAAAAAGGTGTCGTCGACTGGATTCAGGAATTCGCTGCCGAGCACGCTCGTCGAGTGCGTACTGGAGGTTCTCCAGTCGAGTGCGCTCAGCCAAGTTGGCCAGGCGCGCCTCCTCCAAGGCCCGGGCCTCCGGGGTTTCCCCAATGATAGGAGTGTGAAGTGCATCCATATTGCGGCGGCGGAGCTCTTCCCTCTGCTGCGAAGAAAGAGGGTCAGGGCAGTACTCTTCATGAACACGCGGCGGATCGCCACCGCCATCACCACCGTCGCCGCGGGGGAAGCCAGGAGGACTGCGTGGTCCATTGACCATTAAGACTTCCGCCGCGGGGTCACTGCTGTCGCACTCGGATGCGGTCTCGACGGAGCCGTCGAACAGGCCGTAGAGAGTTTCGTCGGGCTCGATTGCCGCGACTTGTGGGGTGGCCGACTGGCGGGCCACCGCGTGCCTCACCCACCGCTGGAGCTGCGATCGATCGGAACGCTTGCACCGGCGAACAGCAGGGAGCGAGGACGCCACCGGAGCCGACCGATACTGAGTCGACGGCTGCCGAAGAAGGGCGCTGTGGACGCACGCGCGAAAGTGCGTCGCCCCGCGGACGGGGAGCGCCGACATCGAGTGGAGCCTCTTGAAGCCAGGCGGAGTCGTCGGCGATGAAAACGAGCGCGCCGAGACGGATCTCGTGGCCCTCATCCATTCCTCCACCGGAAACCATGATGATGGGAATCGGAAAAAGCTGCAACTTCACCAACAAGTTACTAAGACACCTGCCCCACGGTGGGCGCCAACTGTCGTGGATCTAAGACTGACAGTAGAATGTGGGTGTGTATGTAGAGGCAAAATCCTAGCTATGGCGAAGTTGTACACACGAGTTTTACGAGTTCGGGCCCTTCGCGGAGGAAGTAATAGCCCTACGTCTCGGTGCCCGGAGGCGGTCGACTGGATTATGCGTGTGTGTGTTACAGGGTTGCGAACCCTTGTCCCAGAGGAGGGGGTGGCTTATATAGAGTGCGCCAGGACCCCAGCTCCCCTTCGTTACACAGGGTTCAATGTACATAAAGAGAGAGCGTTACAGGTAACGTCTGTAATAAAGTGCTATAAATGATTATTAAGTCTATGAGTAAACGCCTGACCGTTGCTGTGCAGAGTGACTTTAGATCTTCTATATGTCGAGTGGTTTCTGTTACGGTCGAGTGACAGCGATTCTTCCGAGTGGAATGTTCCCAGTCGAGTGGATGATGGTACCCTTCGAATGCTTCTGACTTTAGGGTGATGTCCTTGGGAAGGGTATCTAGGTCAGGCCTATGACCCTACCCTAGGTACATAGCTTCATTAGCCGCCCTTAGTTGTTTATCACCAGCATGGAGCATGGCGCTTCCGCACTTGCACAGGCATAGCCGCTCCTCGACCCTGTCGACTGCTAGCGTGGAGCATGGTGCTTCCACTGGTGCGTGGGTGGGGGCTCCCTCTGAGTGGAGCCCCCGGGGCGTGTACAGCCCTGCCCTGACACATGGTTTGCACGGCAGGGCTAGAGGAGGTGTGTATGGGCACTTGTGAGCCAGCGCGGGACTCACGAGGCCCTACCTCAAGGCGGGTTGCGCCTGAATTTGATTCGGAATACTTGTGATGGCCCTACGATATGGTTAGACAACCTGCGCTGAATGAATCTCCTGAGGTTATCACATGAGAAGGCCAAACACCAACGACCCTAGGAGGTGACATGAATGGGGCTGGCCCACCAGACAGAGCTCAGTTGTTGGGTTTATCGACGCTGCAGGGACGGACCCGAGCACAGAGGCCGTGCCCAGTCTTCTCATGCGAAAGTCCTGAAGAAAGACAGCCGACGCGCAGCTCCCGTGGCGACAAGGCACCGGGTCATGCGCCCTAGCTCATCTCCCGCGATTAGCTCATGCGAGAACAAGGCACCAAGGACCATGGGAGGTGACGTGCACGGGAGCTGGCCCGCGAGCCAGAGCTCAGCCTCTTGGGTTTAGCGACGCTGCATGGATGGACCCGAGCACAGACGCCGTGCCCGCCCTTAATCATGAGGCGGGCGCGGGAGGGTTCGCAAGGGCGTATGACGTCCGTGGCAACGAAGTACTGGACAGGTAGATGATAATCATAAAGCAACTCATGGAAGGAAGTAGAGCCAGTTCTGATAGATGCAAAACGATACATCCACAAGGACGGACCCATGTGGCTTGGGGATGATGCAGCTTGAGGGGCACCCCCAACAGAGTAAACCAAAGACGCAAAAGGATACACGCCGCAGGGACAGGCCCACGCGGTCTGGGGATGATGCAGCCCGAGGGGCGCCCCCAACTGAATAAACCGGAAAATGTCACCTGTCACCATTGCTGAAGAGATGTTGAAGTAGCTGAAGACGCGTGCTGAAGAAGTCGCTCCTCACGAGCCGCCTGGGTCCTGAGCCTCGGGGGGCTCTGGAGACTTAGGGGGCTTGTGAAGAACCGTCGCCATCTCCGCCAGGACCGCCTGGTGCTTGACCTCCTTAGCCGCCATGACACTCCGCATGTGGCGCTGAGATGCAACAGCCGCACTCGGCAAGCCGAAGGGCATGCGAACGTAGCTATGAGGGGGGCCCTCGCACCGGCCGACACGCGACGGCCAGAAGCGTTCCTGAGATGTGGCCCTTTTGAGTCCTGGGATGTTGACGCAGACGCGCAGCTCGTTATGCTCGCCAGGACAAGGAGCTGCGCCATGTGGTGGGCGGCGGTCGCCGCGCATGGCTCTCGCCTCTTGAAGCTCCTCAGTTGCCTTGGTGATGAACTCTTGAGCACCTGGCACTCCGTGCCTTGTGCCCTCCTGGTGGAAGCGCGCACTGAAGCACGCCTCCGCGTGGTGCCCGAGCGCCTCCCTCATGACATTGGCTAGGTCAAAGGCCCTCCAGAGGAGAGCCCCCGAGCCCAGCCCGAGAGGGGCGCCGGGCATGCCTTCCTATGCGAGAGAGGGATGCGCCTCGTCCGTGGGCGCAGGTCCTGAGGTGGTGCCGCTGAAGGCGCCATTCTCCTGAGGCTTTTGGCGGAGCAACTGCTTATTCTTCTTGGGGACAACCTCAGGAGGGTAGACGGTGCCTTCGTCATCTGGGTTCTTGACCACTGCAGCCTGGTAGGCGCGCTCGAGAGACCACACTGCGTCCTTCTCCTCGCATGCGATGGTGATGATGTCGCGGTTCCCTGGCATCTTGAGGACATTGTAACCATGATGAGTCACCGCCATGAACTTGGCCAGGGCTGGGTACCCAGGTATGGCGTTGTATGGAAGGCAAATGTTGGCGACGTCGAAGTCGATGTGCTCAGTGCGGTAGTTGTCGCACTTGCCGAAGGTGACAGGAAGGCAGATCTGCCCTATCGGGCTGTTGGAGTCGTCGGTCACTCCTGAGAAAGGATTGGTGGGCTGTAGCTGGTCGTAGGGCACTTGGAGGCGGTCGAACGTCTCAATGGAAAGAACGTTGAGTCCCGCACCGCCATCGATGAGGGTCTTGGTGATGAGGACGTTGCTGATGACGGGCGAACAGAGCATCGGGAGGGCACTGGCAGTTGCCGCGCACTTGAGCTGGTCTGACGAGCTGAAGGTAATGGTGCACTTGGACCACCTCAGCGGTTGCGTGGCCTCGAGCCTGGGGAGGGCCTCATTCACTTCGCGGGCAAACTGCTTGAAGATGCGATGAGAGGCTGGGGCCTGAGCACCGCCCAGGATGCAGGCGATGGCGCGAGGCTCCTGGAAGCCCCTAGCCCCCTCGTCCGGGTGGTGGTCGTTGGTCCTTCTTGGTGGTGGTGGCAGCGGAAGGAGGCCGATGTTGCCCTGAGGATGATCCTCGCGAGGCTGGTCTCTCTAGGCGCCCTCACGAGCCTGGGCTTGCCAGCGCTCCTCACGAGGCTAATCGCGCCACTCCTGGCGGGGGCCGCGGTCGTCCCAGCGTCCTCCTCCTCGGCCTCCCCCTTGGCCGTAGCCTTGGTCGTTGCGCTCGGGGTGACGACCGAGACGCCCGTCGTGGATGGCCCTGAGCTCTTGACAGTCGTTAGTGTTGTGGCTGTGCACATTGTGTAAGACCCAGAACGGGTGGCTGCCCTTGGATGACTCGGGTGGTCGCAGCCACGCTTCATCTCCGGCTCGGCCGCAAGCACGGCCAGTCCCTTGCTCTTCACGTCCTTGGCCTTGGCCTTCTTGTCTTCTAGGTCTGCCCCCGGGAGCTCCAGGAGGGAGAGGCAACCCTCCTCAGCTCTTGTGCACCTAGTTGCCATATTGAACATCTCTAGAGCCGTGCACAGGTCCTCGTGTATGGCGAGTTCCTCCTTCATCTTGACGTCGTGGACACCATCAGAAAATGCTGAGATGATGGGCTCGTCCGAAACCTTGGGGATCTTGAGGCGAACACGGTTGAAGCGCTGGATGTACTTCTGCAGGGTCTCCCCTGGCTGCTGCTTGATGCGTCGTAGGTCACCCGCGGTCGGCGGGCGGTCACGAGTGCCTTGGAAGTTGGCGATGAAACGCTCTCGCATCTCGTCCCAGGAGGACATCGATCCCGCGGGCAGGTTCAGGAGCCACGAGCGTGCGCCATCCTTGAGGGCCATGGGAAACCAGTTCGCCATGACCTTCTCGTCGCCATTGGTGTCGGTGTCAAAACCGGCGGATCTCAGGTAGGGGGTCCCGAACTGTGCGTCTGAGGATCGAAGGTAACAGGAGACAGGGACACGATGTTTACCCAGGTCCGGGCCCTCTTGATGGAGGTAATACCCTACTTCCTGCTTGATTATCTTGGATGAATATGGGGTTACAAGAGTTGATCTACCTCGAGATCGTAATGTCTAAACCCTAGAAGTCTAGCCTGTATGACTAAGATTCTGTTTGTGCCTACGGACTTAACCCTCCGAATTATATAGACACTGGAGGGGCCTAGGGTTATACAGAGTCGGTTTATAGAGGAAGAAATCTTCATATTTGAACGCTAAGCTTGCCTTCCACACAAAGGAGAGTCCCATCCGGACATGGGAGGAAGTCTTCCGTCTTGTATCTTGATGGCCCATTAGTCCGGCCCACGTCACATAGCCCGGAAGCCCGAGGACCCCTTAATCCAGGACCCCCTCAGTAGCCCCTGAACCAGGCTTCAATGATGATGTGTCCGGCGCGCAGATTGTCTTCGGCATTGCAGGGCGGGTTCCTCCTCCGAATACTTCAAAATAGTCCTCAAACACAGAAAATGTGTCCGGCTCTGTAAAACAGGCACCACACACAGCCGCGAAGAGTATAATATTTAACAAGTCCCATCTGCTAACAACTGTTACGGCGAGACGTTACGTCCCTGGCCTGGTTATTATTTCGAATCGTCGCTCGGCCTCTCGCTCCATGTTACGAGACATCATCTTTATTGACACGTCCTGTCAAACAGAGATCGTGCCCCCTTATCACGGGATCCTTATCATTATGGGCGTGGGTAATCCAACCATGTTGTTTGCATGATCCCTGGGGAATAGGCGAGCTTAAGGCCCGTGATTAGGCGTTCGATATTCATCACCTTTATAAAGGAGTACAGACCCGTCTTTTTCCTCCACGCCTTCCTCTTCCTCTGCCTTTCCAACCTCGAGCTCCAACGCCCAGGTCGCGATTTCTTTCATTGCCACTTCGCCTTTCAGCTATGTCCGGATCCAAGTCCCAAGGCAGGTGGGCGACCTCCTCGGTCACCGAGGAAGATATCGCGAAGCTCCGGAAGGTGAGGTACCTCACTGGGGAAATCCCCCACAGGCTTCCCGCCAGGGGGCAGGTTATCCCTACACCAAAATCCGGCGAGAGGGTTGTATTCATCCCTCACTTCCTTCGCGGGCTAGGGTTCGCTCTCCACCCCTTTGTTCGTGGCCTCATGTTCTATTATGGGCTAGATTTTCATGATCTAGCTCGAGACTCCTTTCTTCACATCTTCGCGTTTATCGTCATGTGCGAGGCTTTTCTCCGCAGCCCTCCACACTTCAGCCTATGGCTCAAGACCTTCAATGTGAAGCCGAAGATAGTCGATGGGGAGCAGGCAGAGTGCGGCGGTGCTATGGTGAGCAAGCTCACCAATACTATCTGGCCGAAAGGCACCTTAACGGGAACCTCCAACTTATGGCAGCGGGAGTGGTTTTATATCACCGAACCCCGCGGTACCAAATGGGTGGCCACACCTACGTTCCGATCTGGCCCTCCATTGCGACTCACGTCATGGATTAACCAGGGGCTAGACTGGGGATCAACTGATGAAGTGCAGACGCTGCAAAGCCGCATCCAGAGCATCCTCTAAAAGGACACCGGCCTCATCAACGTGATCCAGGTAACTCTAGTCCGCCGGATTCTCCCGTGCCAACGACGGCCTCTCCGCATGTGAGAGTTCAATCCGGAAAGACCGCGGACCCTTCAGCAATTCTTTGGCACAACGCACAGAGGGATGTGGAAACTATTCTTCAAGACTCGAAAGCAGTGGCCGGATACAACCGAGGACATCGACCTTGACTACAACTATCCGATACCCCGGTAAGCACCCGATTTCTGAACGCAACTTGGTTGACTATCTCATAGCGATGTACTGAGAAACCTATCTGTGACCAAGGCTGGATAAAGAAGGCAGAACGACTTAGGTGTTCCGCTCCACTTCCCGAAAACTCAGTTGATCATGTGCTGATGAGGATGCTGGCATCTGTGCCGTATCATGTACCGGCGAAGGAGGACAAGAAGAAAAGCAAAAGGGCCGAAGGTGGCCTCCACTCTAAAGGTATATTGGACACTACGTCCGGGGAGACTGAAGCTCTCTCTTCTGAAGATGAAGGGGAAGAAGAAGGTGATATCCCTTATCCCCTTGGGAGGAAGAGGACTGCCTCCGCAGACTTGGAGGTGGAGGCATCGAAGAGAGGGAAGATATCCCTGTCAGACGGTTCGTGTTCAGAAGCCGATGTTGTCGCAAAGTACCTCCGTAAGGACAAGCCCTTCGCCGAATCGTAAGTGAACAAGGTTGCTCTAGACATATCCTGTTCTTTTCAGGTCGCAGGGGTAACACTCAAACTATATGTTTGGAGCCTGGCCCACTGTCTTCCTTCACAGTCCTCCTCATCGGGGGACTTGCCTCCGGAGATGATGGAAAGCGAGACGCCTCCTCCAGCTTCCTCGCCCCTAAGGGCAGACGACTCAGACGTGTCGTCCCGGAGGATCTCCCATGACCATCCAACAACGCGAGGGATAATGAAGATAGCGCCCGAAGGCGATACATCGGTCGTCAAGGGTCCAGGGGCGCAGCCCCCACGGGGACCAACAATGGGGGCCCCAAACTATCCAGTTTACAGCGGAAGACGACTCTGGGGTCGAGTAAGCATATCCCTTGGAAGGGAGTTCGTACTCCCGCAGCAGCCTCCAGGGATCCGGAGGTGCCGGATACTCTGATGGGTGCGTTGCAAAGTGCATCCATCTCAGAGGAACATCGTACCTTAATGGGTACGGTAGTTGGGAGGATTCCGTCCGCAAGAAGCGGATTGAATGAAGCCTTCACGGGCCTACTAAGAGGCTTCGAGGTATTGCAATGTAATATCTTAACCACTCTTTACATGCAGAATGCACCTGTGTATAGATAGTAGCCCCTAAGACTCTGGTCGGCTTCCACAGGGAGGCGATTAGAGGATCAAAAAAGATATGCTCAGGGAGTAACATAATTAATGTGAAAATAGGCTGTTATGTCAATGGCGACCGCCCAGGCTGCGGAAGTTGCAGATCTAAAGCATAAACTTGAGTCAGCTGATGAGGACATTGCTCTTATTAACAGGCAGCTCGATGAGGCACAAGGTATGTTGTGGGACAGCTCGCTTATGCATGTATAATAGTACGAGCACGAAGCTGAAAATGATACACTGTGACATGCATAACTGCAGATGGTGCTGCCGCGGTTGAGACCCTTCGGGCTGAGCTTGCCCGTGCCAAGGAGTAGGCCAGGGTGAGCGATGCGGTTGCCAAGAAGGCGGCTGCTGATTTAAAGGCCGAACAGGCCACTCGGCGCCAGTGCGAGGGGAGAATATCTACCATGGCGCGAGAGCTAAAGGATGCTACTGGCAAATGCAAATCACTCGAGGAGGATAACAAAGCCAAGGCAGCCGAACTCGACAAGGCCTTACAAGAGGCGAGAGAAGCACGGTCCGAGTCTAGAGGAAGCTCGGGAGGAGATCCAGCATGCTAGGGAGATAGAGGCTGGTAAGCCCTTACTTTTGCAGACTAAGTTCGGCGACCCGAAGTATGCTCTGCTTAATCAGTTGTGGAGTTCTCCAGATGCGCTCTTGGACCTGCCGAAGAGTGTCTCCAATGTGGTGCATTTCTTCCAAGCACAGGAAGGACGTGCTATAGAGAAGCTTTTCTGGTCACAATTCAACGTGGCACGGCGTCCGTCGTTTCTAAACAAACAGATGGCCCAGTGGGCCGAGCTCCACAAGACGTCTGGAGCTGCCATGAAGGATGTTGTGGTCCGGCTATGGCCGGCTGATCCAATTCCGAACAGCTATTTTGGCTTGGTGCAGCGGCTTGTCGATGCAGTGCCGCGTATTGACGCCGTTAAGCGGTCGGTGTGCATAGAAGGTGCACGGATGGCCTTCGCCCGTGTCAAGATATACTGGGCAAAGATGAAGGCCACCGATGTTGCAGCGAAGGGTCCACCCGGAGGCAAGGACCAGCGCACGCCGGAGCATTATTTCGAGGATGTCCTAGAGGGCGCCCGTTTGATAGAGGGTTAGTGCTCGAAGAATATTATGTTCGAGTAAATGTACCGGAATTGTGTGGACAATATTATGATAGGTTAAGGCTGTGTTATGCCTAAAAATTATTTCCTCCTGTGCGGCCGTTTTTTATAATATGAAAGTTTTCCAGTCGTCGGCTTCAGCCCCCTCGCATATAATACGGGGGTGTTCGAAATAGCACCTGACCACACTTGACCCAAAGTATTGGTCCGTAAGGAGGTGTTGGTGCGGCAAACTAGGCAATCAGACTATAGGGCTTTAACACTTTCACTTAGCCATAGGAGTTTGACGGTGGGTCTACGATGTAGCCCCAGGTATGTACGCGTTTATCCGAATATGGTTGCGTTACATAGGTGACCGAAAACCGGTCCTCCGTGTTATACGGAAGAAATCACAAAAGATTTAATAAGTCGCCGAGTGGTTGACCAACTCTCCCCGCATCATGACAGTTAGTTTTCGGCTTTCTCTACTGAGGTGTTTAACCAGGTGAACCGGAAACACAATCGTAGTAGTTCTCCCTTTACTACCTTAGCCGATAAGACGGAACATAAGGTAGTAAGCACAGGAGCCGGGCAACCCAACTATTGACCAAAGACATGATTCAGAGCTGATGCATATAATGCCAAACTCGTGATGCCGAAGTGTGTTGTAGAGCTGTTCAGACTTTTGGGCAACCAATATGTTGCCGTATCGAGCCCCTGGCGATTTAGTGCCGAGGTGTGTGTGTGAAACAACCGGAGAAGCAAAATACAGTTCCATGAGGAAAAGTAAGTACTGAAGGCGGATTATGTTCACTGGAATCTGATTGATACGTCGAACGCAATCTTACAGATTATAACACCACTACCCAGGTCATTTTACATGCCAGGGGTCGAAGGCTGAGGAAGAAGCCTCTATACATGTTTTAAAGAGACTGTTTGGTCTACAAAAAATCTTTTGGACCTCCTGTCGCACGTCTGCGCTGCCTTTGCCTTAGCAAAGAGCATTCCTTAAAAGGAGCGATCTTTGGTTACTTGGACGGAACCGAGCTCCGAAAGAGTCCTTGTAGGTCCGTAGGATGAATAGTTTTTAATTCACCTGTGGCAAAAGATAAGAAATAGTTAGGAAAAAGAGAAGGAGAGTGTAGGAGGGCGAACCGTATTGTAGGCCCGTCCGTATTGTGCCTCCGCCGATGATCAAGGTATTTTAAGTGCATAATTATGTATGCGTGATACGAAATTCGCGGGCATATGCGATGAACGGCGAAGGCGGAACTGCTAATCCAGCTCTAAAATTGACCGGTCCTGTGTAGTAGAGGCCGGTGGCTAAAAGGCCAATGAGGTTTGCGGTTTGATGATACCGCTTTGTACTTCGGGTGTGATGGCCGCGGTATGGTCGTCGGTACGGAGGGAGCGTTCCGTGTTTCCGTTGATTGTCATGACGCCACGTGAACCGGGCATCTTAAGCTTTAGACAGGTGTAGTGTGGGACCGCATTGAAATGAGCAAAAGCGGTCCGTCCAAGCAGTGCATGGTATCCACTACGGAACGGGATAATATTGAAGATCAAGTCTTTGCTTCGAAAGTTTTCCGACGAACCGAAGACGACTTCCAATGTGATTGAGGCCGTAAAGTGAGCTTCTACGCCAGGTATTACTCCCTTGAAGGTAGTTGTGGTGGGCTTGATCCTTGAGGGATCAAGGCCCATCTTGCGAACAGTGTCTTGATAGAGTAAATTAAGGCTACTGCCGCCGTCCATAAGGACTCGCATGAGGTGGAATCCATAAATGATTGGGTCGAGGACGAGAGCTGCCGAACCTTTGTGACGGATACCGGTTGGGTGGTCCTTGCGATCAAAAGTGATCGAGCAGGCTGACCATCGGTGAAATTTTGGGGCGACCGGCTTTATGGCGTAGACGTCTGGTAGTGTGCGCTTGCGCTCCCTTGTAGGGATATGCGTCACAGATATCATGTTTACTGTTTTTACTTCGGGGGGAAATTGGCTCTGTCCCCTGGTGTTCGGTTGGCGAGTCTCTTCATCTTCATTGTCGCTAGGCGGCCCCTTCCCTTTGTGTTCGGCATTGAGCTTGCCGGCTTGTTTGAAGACCCAACAATTTATGTTGTTATGGTTGGCGGTTTTGTCAGGGCTGCCATGAATTTGACAGGCCCGGTCCAATATCCTGTCTAAACTAGATGGACCATCTTTGTTTGCCTTGAATGGCTTCTTCCTTTGACCGGATTTGGAACCACTGAATCCGGCGTTAACCGCCGTGTCTTGGGTTCCTACATTATTGTTTTGACGCTTGTTTTTATTGCGTCGTGGCTTGCCATTGTCGTCCCTGACTTTGGAGGTGCCAGGATCACTGGTGCTATTCTTTCGTTGGGCTAGCTAGCTATCTTCTCCCACGCAAAAGCGGTCATTAGTGCGTTAAGGGCAGCCATGGACTTCAGTTTTTCTTGGCCTAGGTGACGGGCCAGCCACTCATCTCGAATGCTATGTTTAAAGGCCGCGAGGGCTCCGGCGTCCGGACATTCGACAATTTGGTTCTTTTTAATTAAGAACCTAGTCCAGAGTTTCCTGGCTGACTCTCCGGGCTGTTGGATGATGTGACTAAGGTCATCAGCGTCCGGAGGCCGGACATATGTACCTTGGAAGTTGTTGCGAAAGGCGTCTTCCAAGTCTTCCCAGTTGCCAATGGAGTTTTCTGGAAGGCTATTTAGCCAGTGCCGGGCAGGTCCCTTTAATTTTAGTGGGAGGCATTTGATGCCATGTAGGTCATCGCCACGGGCCATGTGGATATGGAGAAGAAAATCCTCAATCCATACTACGAGATATGTTGTTCCATCATATGACTCGATATTCACGGGTTTAAACCCTTCTAGGAATTCATGTTCCATTACTTCGTCAGTGAAGCAGAGGGGGTGTGCGGCGCCTCTATATCGTGCCAAGTCGCAATGCAGTTCAGATGGAGTCCATCTGCGGTTTTCGGCCTGGATGTGGTTATGCTTGTCGCACACGGCTAGATAGCCGTCCTCGCGCGTCGGGGCACGCCCCCGTGATCCGTAGATCGATCTGGTCTGACTTCTCTATTTCCCAGGTCCTGCCGTAGGTCGTACGTATATCCCCGAGTTGTTGTGTCTCTACCTTTACGGCGAGGTAGTGCGGGCTGGTTTTTGGCTTGAGCTGTCGTCTTATCACGGCCACGTGGTGGTCGGTCCGCCGCGTTACGTGATAACCCACACGTATAGGGGATCACAACAGTTTTCGAGGGTAGAGTATTCAACCCAAATTTATTGATTCGACACAAGGGGAGACAAAGAATATTCTCAAGTATCAGCAGTTGAGTTGTCAATTCAACCACACCTGGAAAACTTACTATCTGCAGCAAAGTATTTAGTAGCAAACTAGTATGGAAGTAACGGTAATGGTGGCAAAAGTAACAGTAGGAGTTTTGTAGTAATTGTAACAGTGGCAACGGAAAAGTAACTAAGCAAAGATCAATATGTGAAAAGCTCATAGGCAATGGATCAGTGATGGATAATTATGTCGGATGTGATTCCTCATGCAACAGTTATAACCTAGGATGACACAGAACTAGCTCCAGTTCATCAATGTAATGTAGGCCTGTATTCCGAATATAGCCATACGTGCTTATGGAAAAGAACTTGCATGACATCTTTTCTCCTACCCTCCCATGGCAGCGTGGTCCTGTTGGAAACTAAGGGATATTAAGGCCTCATTTTAATAGAGTACCATACCAAAGCATTAACACTTAGTGAATACATGAACTCCTCAAACTACGGTCATCACCGGGAGTGGTCCCGATTATTGTCACTTCGGGGTTGCCGCATCATAACACATAGTAGGTGACTATTGACTTGCAAGATAGGATCAAGAACTCACATATATTTATGAAAACATAATAGGTTCAGATCTGAATTCATGGCACTGGGGCCCTAGTAACAAGCATTAAGCATAGCAACATCAATCTTAGAACATAATGGATACTAGGGATCAAACCCTAACAAAACTAACTCGATTACATGATAAATCTCATCCAACGCATCACTGTCCAGCAAGCCTATGATGGAATTACTCATGCACGGCGGTGAGCATCATGAAATTGGCAATGGAGGAAGGTTGATGATGACGATGGCGACGGATTCCCCTCTCCGGAGCCCCGAACGGACTCCCGATCAGCCCTCCCGAGAGAGATTAGGGCTTGGCGGCGGCACCGTATCGTAAAACGCAATGAATCCTTCTCTCTGATTTTTTTTCTCCCTGAACGATAATATATAGAGTTGGAGTTGAGGTCGGTGGAGCCTCAGGGGGCCCACGAGGCAAGGACGCGCCCCAGGGGGTGGGCGCGCCCCCACCCTCATGGACAGGGTGTGGGCCCCCTGGTGTTGATTCTTTTGCCAGTATTTTTTATTTATTCCAAAAATATTCTCTGTGAAGTTTCAGGTCATTCCGAGAAATTTTATTTCTGCACAAAAATAAGACCATGGCAATTCTGCTGAAAACAGCGTCAGTCCGGGTTAGTTCCATTCAAATCATGCAAGTTAGAGTCCAAAACAAGGGCAAAAGTGTTTGGAAAAGTAGATACGATGGAGACGTATCAACTCCCCCAAACTTAAACCTTTGCTTGTCCTCAAGCAATTCAGTTGACAAACTGAAAGTGGTAAAGAAAAACTTTTACAAACTCTGTTTGCTCTTGTTGTTGTAAATATGTAAAGCCAACATTCAAGTTTTCAGCAAAGATTATGAACCAACCATATTCACAATAACATTTAGGTCTCATGTTTACTCATATCAATGGCCTAATCAACTAGCGAGCAATAATAGTAAATCTCGGATGACAACACTTTCTCAAAACAATCACAATATGATATAACAAGATGGTATCTCGCTAGCCCTTTCTGAGACCGCAAAACATAAATGCAGAGCACCTATAAAGATCAAGGACTGACTAAACATTGTAATTCATGGTAAAAGAGATCCAGTCACAGTTATACTCAATGTAAACTAATTGTAATGCATGCAAATGACAGCTGTGCTCTCCAGCTGGTGCTTTTTAATAAGAGGGTGATGACTCAACATAAAAGTAAATAGATAGACCCTTCGCAGAGGGAAGCATGGATTTGTAGAGGTGCTAGAGCTCGATTTTTGAAATAGGGATAAATAATATTTTGAGTGGCATACTTCATTGTCAACATAACAACCAAGAGATCTCGATATCTTCTGTGCTACACATATTATAGGCGGTTCCCAAACAGAATGCTAAAGTTTATACTCCCCCACCACCAACATACATCAATCCATGGCTTGTCCGAAACAACGGGTGCCTCCAACTAACAACAATCCTGGGGGAGTTTTGTTTACCATTATTTTAATTTAAGCATGGGACTCGCCATCCCGGTTACCAGCCATTTTCTCATGAATGAGGAGCAGAGTCCACTCCTCGTGAGAATAACCCACCTAGCATGAAAGATATAGACAGCCCTAGTTGATACATGAGCTATTCGAGCATACAAAACATAATTTCATTTGAAGGTTTAGAGTTTGGCACATACAAATTTACTTGGAACGGCAGGTAGATACCGCATATAGGAAGGTATGGTGGACTCATATGGAATAACTTTTGGGGTTTATGGAAGTGGATGCACAAGCAGTATTCCCGCTTAGTACAAGTGAAGGCTAGAAAGAGACTGGGAAGCGACCAGCTAGAGAGCGACAATAGTCATGAACATGCATTAAAATTAATCAACACTGAGTGCAAGCATGAGTAGGATATAATCCACCATGAAAATGAATATCGTGGAGGCTATGTTGATTTTACATGCGTGCACATGTGCCAAGTCAAGCCACTCGAATCGTCCAAAGGAGGATACCACCCTATCATACCACATCACAACCATTTTAATAGCATGTTGGCACGCAAGGTAAACCATTATAAACTCCTAGCAAATTAAGCATGGCATGAGCAACTATAATCTCTAATTGTCATTGCAAACATGTTTCATTCATAATAGGCTGAATCAGGAACGATGAACTAGTCCTATTTACAAAATCAAGATAGGTCGAGTTCATACCAGCTTCTCTCATCTCAATTAGTCCATCATATATCGTCACTATTGCCTTTCACTTGCACGACCGAACGGTGTGGATAATAATAATAATAGTGCACGTGCATTGGACTAAGCTGGAATCTGCAAGCATTTAATACACAGGAGAAGACAAGGTAACATGGGCTCTTGGTTAAATTAACAATAATGCATATAAGAGCCACTTCAACATTTTCATCATGGTCTTCTCCTCTCGGCCCCCAAAGAAAAGAAAGGAAATAAAACTATTTACACGGGAAAGCTCCCAACAAACAAAAGAAGAACGAGAAATCTTTTGGGTTTTCTTTTAACTACTACTGGCATGGAAAGTAAACTAGCTAAAAGCTACAACTAATTTTTTTTGGGTTTTTTCTTAAGGTTTTTCAAACACACAAGAAGAAGGCTTAGAAAAGAAAATAAGCTAGCATGGACAGTACAGTGAGAAAGTATGAGCACCGACAACTGGCATGAGTGTGTGAACATGAATGTAATATCGGTGAGAAATACGTACTCCCCCAAGCTTAGGCTTTTGACCTAAGTTGGTCTATGCCCATGGATCAAAGTAGTCCTCTCCAGTGTATTGAGGAGGATCCTCGGGGTGCCACTGGTTAGCGAGCTCTTGCGGATCCCACTGATAAATAGACTCCTGATATGGATCAGGAGATGGCTCAGGCTCAGGCTCTGGGGATCGTGTTCACTCCCAATATGCATAAATGTCATCGGGCAGGATGATGTATGTGCCTGAATGAATGTTAAACAAAGAAGGTGCAGGCAGGGTAATAATCTGACAAGTATCTTCACTGAATACCAGCTTATAAATGAGTCTCTTCTCCTTATCATCGTAAATAAAATCATGTGCTACCATACTTTTATAGTCTAAGAAAATAGGGGGCAACACCTTTTCTTCTTTCTCATAGTGTCTAATAGGTATCTCAAAATATTTAGCAAGACGCGAATAAAGATACCTCCAAAATGGGGCCCTTTGTATGGTTTAGACTCAACCGTTTAGCAACATAGCGCCTAAACTGAAAGTTCTGTCATGGAGTAAAGCATGGCGCAAAATGGCGAGGTTAGGAGCACTGAGGCCCCCACTGTTCCCGCGACCAATTAAACATCTACTAGCAAATATTGCATAGTAACGTAGAACAGGAAAATGTATACTAGTAATTCTTGCATCTGACACTTTTCTCTATTCCCCTACAGCAATTTCATCAATAAATTCTGCCACATCACTAGGATGTGGTTCCTCGACGCTGTCCTCAAAAGGCAACTTGCAAGCCGCACAAAAATCATAGAGTGACACCTCCTTAAACTCATCATATAAATAAAATTCTACTGAAGGTGGTGATCTCCTAGCATGGAAATGAAAATATTGCACAAAAATATTAGTGAGTAGGAGATACTGTTCGAACTGGTCGTGGAGGAAGTCGGTGAGGCTTGCATTCTCAGCCAAGTAATAAAAATCATCATAGATTCCGGTGGCCTTCAAGAATGCATCACAAGGCCATTCACACGGCCGAACCTCCGCGGTGCGAGGAAGGTTGTACTTGGGCTTTTCATTCTCTTCAGTCTCCTTTCCCTTCGAACTCCGGCTTGAGGAGCCTCTCAACAATCTCTTCAACATTTTCTCCGTCTGAAATTTTTTGAAATTTTTAGTGACCCAAAAAAGTGAACAAAACTCAACAAGATTGATAGCAACTACTCCCACAAGTGCCTAGAGGCTATATCATGCATTAGAACTACTTGGGGCCATATAAATTTGACATGCGACCTCAAGAACAGGGTCACCTAAGCAAGAAATTTTTTGCAATAAATAAAGCACTAGAACAAAAACTAAATGGACCATTGGAGGAGTCACATGCCGAAGAACAATCCCCCAAAAAAGTTTTGTGAATGAAGCTTTGAGCAAGGAGATCGAAAATGGCAGCCAGATGAGCTAGAACATGGGTTTGAGCTATGGGAGGATTTTTTCTGGAGGAAGATGAAGTGAGTGGGTGCAGGAATAAGTGGAGGGGGTCCACGTGGGGTCCACGAGGCAGGGGGCGCGCCCCAGGGGGGTGGGTGCTCCCTGGACCCTCGTGGCCAGGTGGTGGCCCCCTCTAGTGTGTTCTCAGTGCCAGATATTCTTAAATATTCTACAAAAAATCATATTTCATTCTCAGGACATTTGGAGAACTTTTATTTTCGGGGTATTTTTTTATTGCAAGGATAATTCAGAAAACAGACAGAAAATACTATTTTTGCTATATTTAATCTAAACAGAAAGTAAAAGGAGGGTACAGAGAGTTGTGCTTTCTAACTTCATCCATCTCATGCTCATCAAAAGGAATCCACTAACAAGGTTGATCAAGCCTTGTTAACAAACTCTTTCCGAATTGCATGAAACCGGAGAATTTTTTAATAACACTAAGTTACCTCAATGGGGATATGCACATCCCCAACAATAAGAATATCATATTTTTTCTTGACAGCAGGAAGAGGGAATTCAAAACCTCCAATAGTAATCATCGGAATTTTTCCTGTAGAATTGATACTGTGGACTTGAGGTTGCTTCCTCGGAAAGTGTACCGTATGCTCCTTACCATTAACATGAAAAGTGAGATTGCCTTTGTTGCAATCAATAACAGCCCCTGCAGTATTCAAAAAGGGTCTACCAAGGATAATAGACATACTATCGTCCTCAGGAATATCAAGAATAACAAAGTCCGTTAAAATAGTAACATTTGCAACCACAACAGGCACATCCTCACAAATACCGACAGGTATAGCAGTTGATTTATCGGCCATTTGCAAATATATTTCAGTAGGTGTCAACTTATTCAAATCAAGTCTACGATATAAAGAGAGAGGCATAACACTAACACCGGCTCCAAGATCACATAAAGCAGTTTTAACATAGTTTCTTTTAATGGAGCATGGTATAGTTGGTACTCCTGGATCTCCTAGTTTCTTAGGTATTCCACCTTTAAAAGTATAATTGGCAAGCATGGTGGAAATTTTAGCTTCCGGTATCTTTCTTTTATTTGTAACAATATCTTTCATATAGTTAGCATAAGGATCTTTCTTCTGGTATCAGTCAAACACATACGCAAAAAAATAGGTCTAATCATTTCAGCAAAGCGCTCAAAATCCTCGTCGTCCTTTTTCTTGGATGGTTTAGGAGGAAAAGGCATGGGTTTCTGAACCCATGGTTCTCTTTCTTTACCATGCTTCCTAGCAACGAAGTCTCTCTTATCATAACGTTGATTCTTTGATTGTGGGTTACCAAGATCAACAGCAGGTTCAATCTCTACATCATTGTTATTGCTTGATTGAGCATCAACATGAACATCATTATTAGTATTATCACTAGGTTCATGTTCATTACCAGATTGTGTTTCAGCATCAGAAATAGAAATATCATTGGGATTCTCAGGTGTGTCAACAACAGGTTCACTAGAAGCATGCAAAGTCCTATCATTTTTCTTTTTCTTCTTTTTAGAAGGACTAGGTGCATCAACATTAGTTCTCTAAGAATCTTGCTCAATTCTCTTAGGGTGGCCCTCAGGATACAAAGGTTCCTGAGTCATTTTACCCCCTCTAGTCATAACTCTAATATCATTATCATTTTTCTTATTATTTAATTCATTGAGCAAATCATTATGAGCTTTAAGCACTTGTTCTACTTGAGTGGTAACCATAGAAGCATGTTTACTAATGAGTTTAAGTTCACCTTTAACTCTAGACATATAAACATTCAAGTGTTCAATCATATAAGCATTGTGTTTCAATTGTCTACCAACATAAGCATTGAAGTTTTCTTGTTTAACAATAAAATTATCAAACTCATCCAAGCTTTGGCTAGCAGACTTATAACGAGGAATATCACCTTCATCAAATCTATAGAGAGAATTTACCTTTACTACCTGTGTCGGGTCATCAAGACCATGTATTTCTTCAATAGGTGGTAAATTCTTAACATCTTCAGCTTTAATGCCCTTTTCTTTCATAGATTTCATTGCCTCTTGCATATCTTCAGGACTGAGAAATAGAATACCCCTCTTCTTCGGAGTTGGCTTGGGAGTTGGTTCAGGAAGTGTCCAATCATTATCATTACTCAATATATTATTCAATAGCAATTCAGCTTGCTCAGCAGTTATTTCCCTGAAAACACAACCAGCACAACTATCCAGGTGGTCTGTGGAAGCATCGGTTAGTCCATTATAAAAGATATCAAGTATTTCATTTTTCTTGAGAGGATGATCAGGCAAAGCATTGAGTAATCGGAGAAGCCTCCCCCAAGCTTGCGGGAGACTCTCTTCTTCAATTTGCACAAAATTATATATTTCCCTTAAGGCAGCTTGTTTCTTATGAGCAGGGAAATATTTAGTAGAGAAGTAATGAATCATATCCTGGGGACTACGCACACAACCAGGAGTAAGAGAATTAAACCATGTTTTAGCATCACCCTTTAATGAGAACGAAAATAACTTAAGGATATAGTAGTAACAAATTTTTTCCTCATTAGTGAATAAGGTGGCTATATCATTCAATTTAGTAAGATGTGCCACAATAGTTTCAGATTCATAGCCATAAAAAGGATCAGATTCAACCAAAGTAATTAACTCAGGATCGACAGAGAAATCATAATCCTTATCAGAAATACAGATAGGTGAAGTAGCAAAAGCAGGGTCCTATTTCATTCTAGCATTCAAAGATTTTTCTTTCAGCTTAGCTAACAGTTTCTTAAGATCATATCTATCTTTGCAAGCAAAAAGATCTCTAGCAGTTTCTTCATCCATAACATAACCCTCAGGCACATCAGGAAATTCATATCTAGGGGAAGAATCTTCATCATCACTTTCATCAATATTATCAGTTTCAATAATTTCATTCTCTCTAACCCTAGCAAGTTGTTCATCAAGAAATTCACCTAATGGCACATTATTATCTAGCATAGAAGTAGTTTCATCATAAATATCATGCAAAGCAGAAGTGGCATCATCAATAACATGCAACATATCAGAATCAATAGCAGGAGTAGGTGTCGCAAGTTTACTCATAACAAAACGTGAATCAAGTGCGGAGCTAGATGGCAGATTTTTACCTCCGCTCATAGTTGAGGGATAAATCTTGGTTTTTTTGTCTTTCAAGTTCCTCATAGTGATCAACAGATATAAATCCCAAGTGACTCAAAGAAAAGAGCTATGCTCCCCGGCAACAGCGCCAGAAAATAGTCTTGATAACCCACAAGTATAGGGGATCGCAACAGTTTTTGAGGGTAGAGTATTCAACCCAAATTTATTGATTCGACACAAGGGGAGCCAAAGAATATTCTCAAAGTTGTCAATTCAACCACACCTCGAAAACTTACTATCTGCAGCAAAGTATTTAGTAGCAAAGTAGTATGGAAGTAACGATGGCAAAAGTAACAGTAGCAGTTTTGTAGTAATTGTAACAGTGGCAACAGAAAAGTAACTAAGCAAAGATCAATATGTGAAAAGCTCCTAGGCAATGGATCAGTGATGGATAATTATGTCGGATGCGATTACTCATGCAACATTTATAACCTAGGGTGACACAGAACTAGCTCTAGTTCATCAATGTAATGTAGGCATGTATTCCTAATATAGTCATACGTGCTTATGGAAAAGAACTTGCATGACATCTGTTGTCCTACCCTCCCGTGGCAGCAGGGTCCTATTGGAAACTAAGGGATATTAAGGCCTCCTTTTAATAGAGTACCAGACCAAAGCATTAACACTTAGTGAATACATGAACTCCTCAAACTACGGTCATCACCGGGAGTGGTCCCGATTATTGTCACTTCGGGGTTGCCGGATCATAACACATAGTAGGTCACTATTGACTTGCAAGATAGGATCAAGAACTCACATATATTCATGAAAACATAATAGGTTCAGATCTTAATTCATGGCACTCGGGCCCTAGTGACAAGCATTAAGCATAGCAAAGTCATAGCAACATCAATCTCAGAACATAATGGATACTAGGGATCAAACCCTAACAAAACTAACTCGATTAGATGATAAATCTCATCCAACCCATCACCGTCCAGCAAGCCTATGATGGAATTACTCACGCACGGCGGTTAGCATCATGAAATTGGTGATGGAGGAAGGTTGATGATGACGATGGCGACGGATTCCTCTCTCCGAAGCTGATGCGACCCCATCTTCGGAGAAGAGGGAGTACAAGGGGAGGTCCGATCTTCATGGCGTAGGATCGATAAATGGATGGGGATGACTAGCTGCAAGCAGCCGAAAAATGGAAAATAAAAGATTATGACCCGACGAGGAGGAGGCTCACTGAAGCTTGTAATTCGAACATTCACAGATCCACAACCCGTAATACTACCCCACACAACCACGCTCAAGTCGTGGAGCACAGGATAGATGCAATCCGCAAGGGAAACCACAAACTCTAATCCACACAACACGATCTAGTCGTGGAGCACGAATTAGGAGCAATTTCTCAAGGAATCATGAGAATAAGGATAACAAGAGCTCTATAATCTCAGGAGGAGTCTATGTCTTTGGTCTTTGATAGAAATGGCAAAAGTCCCCAATAAGGGGAAGAGCTAGCCTATTTATAATCGGGAAAACCCCCCTGGATAGGTGTGGAAACAAACTAGCTTTGGGAACCAGCTTTGGTTTGACTAAATGACTTCGAGACTTAATGAGGTAGCTTCTAGAAAACTCTCGTTGGAGGTGGTTGGCAGTTCCCGATCAAACATTGTTCACTGGATCGGAGTCGAACAATGTTTCCTTCAGTAGCATAGTCGAGTTCTGGAAACCTTTCGCAAGTTGGGATATCCAAACTCGTGCAAAACATTGTTTTGCCAGAATCGGAACAATGTTTCTTCAGCAGACAACTCATTTCTTCATGAACTCCTAACTTTGTTTCTTCGCCATATAACAATGTTTTGCATGGACTAATATGTGTTTGGCCTTCTTCGATATTGCACCTGAGTTCAACCAACAACAAAGGAGGTGAAGGCACAACCATGTTTTCAAGGTCAAATGGTAAACTTAAGTTAGCATTCACCTGATCATGTACTTGCATTGCGCGACACCTTGTGATTGGACCGTTGATGATTGTTGGTGTGGTATCCATGGCTGGGATGTCCTCATCATCCTCCCCCTCTTGAAAAGGAGTCATCCTCGACTCTAAGGGTTGAATGGTTTTCATGTCCTTATCATCCTCCCTCTCTTGAAAAGGAGTCGTCCTCGACTCTAGCTGGTCATCACACAAAAGAAAATTGGCCAGTACAAAGAAACAATGCCAAGATTTTATCAAATGCTTAAGTTTAGCTTTCACCTTTGCAGACTTCAAATGTTTTGTTCGACACAGCAATTCTTTCAAGCTAACATTTTCATGGAGTACAAACTTGTAATTAGGCACATCCATGTTTGTATCATCCTCCCTCTCTTGAAGAAAAGTCGCCCTCGACTTCCTTTGGTCTACAAAATAATAGCACAAGGACAATACAAAATATTTTGGCCAAGTAAAAGTCGAATAAGCATACACTACTAGGGAAAACCTTATACACAGAAACTTACCAGTAGCGCAGGACAAAAAGAAGCGCTACTACAATTTACCACTAGCGCATGTTATCCAAACGCGCTGCAGCTAAGATCATAGAAGTAGAGCGTCTAACTGTAGAGGCGCTACTACTACAATTCTCCTTACTATTCTCGCCAGGGTACCTATAGTAGTAGCATGCCTAAGGAAAGCGCGCTGCTGCTAAGATTGTTGTAGCAACGTGTTTCGCGCAGGAAGCGCTACTGCTAAGGAAAGGAAAATAAAATGAAAAACATATAGAAAAGTAAATGAAAATGAAAGAAATAGAAAAAGGGGAAGGAAAAAAAGAAAATGTGAATAAAAAGAAATGAAAAAGAAAAATAAAGGAGAAATGCGTAGCATAAGCGGGCTTTATGGACAGGCGCTATAGCTAATGTAGGAGTAGCGCTTTCCGTGGAACGTGCTGCTGCTACTTTCCACTTAACCAACCGTTTTCTTCTTCCCCAACGCCCACTTCCCCCAAATCCAACACGCGTGCGTCTGCTGTCGCCGCTGCGTGCTCTCCCGTCGGCCTCTGCACGCCGTCGACGCCGCCCCCGACCCCGACCTCGACGCCGCCCCCGACCCCGACCTCGACGCCCCCCTACATCGCCGCCCTCCGCTGTGCGCCCGCTGCCCCGACCCCGACCCCATCCCCGACCTCGACGCCGTGTGCCCCTCTCAACTCCGCCGGCACCCGAGGTGAGCACGCCCTCCTCCTCCTCCCCTACCTCTACCTAGCTAGGGTTCTTAGGGTTAAATTTCAGAGTTCATCTAGTTAGTTAGGGTTCATTTTTATTTATTGTAAGTACTTAATTGAACTAGTTGAGTTAATACAACTATTTTATTTTTAGTACGAAAATAATAGAACTAGTTTACTTTTTTTAGTTAAAGCAATTATTCCTGCATCGACGTCGACGATGCCTATCCCGCATCCTCATCGTCGAGTCGGCGGAGGACACCTGCGTCACCAGATGGGCCATGTCCAGGACTGGGCTCCGCCGGGGTGGTACTGGGAGGCGCTACCTACCGGGGGGCGGAGGTTGGTGAGGAGTCAGCCCGTCGTTGACCCGAACCTTCTTTGGTAGCGGTCGCGTGGGCCAGTGACGGTCCAGAGGCTCGAGGACCCCGCGGAGGTGGTGCGTCACCGTGTCAGTGAGGAGGACGCGCACGTCCGTTGCTACTTGTTTGTGTTGGAGCACAGGTTCTCCAATACCCGGCAGGTTCTCCAGGGATCTCACTGGAGCTATGATCCTATGATGGTTCCTTCTCTGTGGGTGTCCACCGCCCGCGCCGATACCCGTCGTGCGCTAGGGTTTTAGTTGTATTAGTGATGTTATATGTATGATACTATTCGGGATGTATTAGTGATAATATTCGACGATGTACGGATGCATGAGATGATTTACTTTTTCTTATTGAATGCATGCTAATTTGAATACTTATTTATTTTACGATTTGGTTTTGCTTATTGAATGCTCATGCCAATATGAGTCCTATAAGATATTTTGAAATGTATATCTTGTGTTTCTCAGATAGGATATGTACTTGCCCAAGTGGCCGGTCATGTCTGCAGGTTACACCTCCGAGTGTCCTATGTTTTGCCGGAGTGTTTATTCATTTCCGTTCCGGCAAATTTAAGGCGCTCGATATGTCCTATTTTAGCAAAGGTCATGCCAGATTTTTCCGTGAATTTTGGCATAACTTGTGCCAGAATATGTAGCAAATGTTGATTGCCCCGGATTTGTGTGTTCAGTATCCTGGTAGTTGCCTTTGATCGATTTTCAATTAATGTTTCAACTATGAACATAGGAAATGTCTGACAAAGAAAAGGATTTTCGTATTTTCGAATACTGCGAAGACGAGCGCGGCCTGTGCGACAGAATCTTCCTAGATGATGATAGGCGCTTCAGCATCAAGCTGGACGAGAACTTCGAAGTGGATACAGTAAGTCACAACGACAAGTCTTATTTCATAATTAAGCATGACATCTGCTTCATTTGCTTCAACTTATAATTTAATTTTTTTACTATTCTACTAGCGTATCCCCTGCCATGCAAGAGTTTTTGTCTTGGATAAGATAGGTTTCAGTCCTATGAAAACTACTATGGAGGTAAAGAGAGTGAACTTGAAGACAGAGCATGGTTATACTTTCCATGCAAAATTATACAACGCAGACACCTACACCTATTTTGAATGCAAAACTTGGCAAGCACTATGCAAGGCTGATGCATTTGAGCCTGATATGGTTATCACCTTTGATATTCGTCCTGAAGATGATATTGAAGGTAATATCAATATCTGGGTTGATGTGCAGACGCCTCCAGTTATACCATTATGTGAGTTTCTCAACATTTATGTCTTTGATATTGTTTATTCAAAAATAGTTGACAACTAATTTCAATTGACAGCTTATTTCCACTCAAGCAAACATGTCCGGCGCTTGGTAGACATGACCGTCCACTGTCCCGGGGCTGAACTAAACTGCGAGGAGATACGTCATTATGTTTCATGGTTTGAGGATCTTCATACTGTCAAGACAAATTATTTTCCTGGACTTAAAAATCTTAGTACTCAAAACGTGCGACCAATAGTGTTTGTACTGAACTACGGTAACATCTATTTAGGAAAGATGGTAAGATTTTTACTATTTGTCCTCAGTGCATCTTTTGCATACATTATTTTTTAAGCTAAACTTCATTGCTAAGTATGTTACTATACGATGTTCTTCAACAGGGACTCCCGATGAATGTTGTGCCTCATTGGATTGAGACTAAAGGTTGCATGAGAATTGTTAGCTTACGGCCAAGATTTCCTACAATGCACTTTAGTGCATTCAGGATTTCTAATAGCGAGGAATGCTTAATAGTGAAAGACTGGAGCAAAATTGTGAACGATCGCAGAGAAGTACTAGGGGGCAGCAATAAGAGGCGCAGCCCACGATTAGGAGATAGGTTCATCTGCATGCTCCAACTTGATGAAGCAGGAGTGCTACACATGTTTCATGTTATTTTAGCTGAGAGAGAGTAGCAGGAGTGATTAGCTAGCTAGAAATGAGTTATGATGATTAAATAGCTAGTGTTGGTGGTAATGACTATGATGATTATTATTAGCCAGTGTTGGTGGTGATTAGATAGCTACCGCAGCTAGTGTTGGTGGTGATTAGCTAGCTAGAATGAGTTTGAAGATGATGATGTGTGCTACACTATGACTATGATGATTAAATAGCTACAATTGGTGGTAATGACTATGATGATGATAAAATAGCTTGTGTTGGCGGATTAGATTCAAGTGGAGGCAACATGTGGTGCACATCGAAAGTACTACTAGTCCAAACTAGATCAAGTTTGGATTAGTAGTATACTTTTGATATGCAACACATGTTCCCTCCACTTAAACCTAATCCACCTTCATTTGACACACTGTTATGGACATATTGATATAACAACCTCATAATTGGTATTGTACCAAAATTTGTATAACGGAGTATAAATACACTAAATTAAAAAAATGAGAAAAAGAATACTAGTGGCGATGGAGAGTAAATGTCGGCGTTCTGGGAACGGGGGTCCCCAGACTTGCCTGCCTGCGGCCCACGGCGTGGCTAAGCAGGAGGCCGTACGGCCCATCTTCCTCAACAAGGCACCCAAGACCCTCGCGAGGGTCCAAGCCTCGCGAGGCGGACGACGCAAGACCTCCTCTGGAGTGGGCTAGCCAGGCAGGCTCACGAGGAGCGGAGATATCAAGGCGGGGCAAACCTCACGAGGCTCTCGTGACGTGAGCCATGACGAACGGTACTAGGCGGGTGCCAGGCGGGCGCCAGTGCATGCGGCGTCTCTATTTCCTCTTTGGTGCTAAGGAGGCCAGCGCAGGCGAAGAGTACCAAGGCATCAGGCAAAGGTTGCCATATTGGTGCAACGAGACCAAGACCAGGAGGACGGCAAGGCGGAGGTCATCATGGAGCCCAAGACGGCGTCACCCCAGAGCTTTTCGTAGGCGAAGATCGCTTTTGTCAGGATAGCTTGTACTAGCTGTCCCCCTTCAAATTTGCCCGCCGTTGTTGGCTCCCTTCCCGCTCGATATTTGGGAAGAGGACCAGGGCCTATATAAGTAGAGCTAGCCACCACAGTAGAGGCATCGAATCCTCACGCCACAAGTTCACAAGCACAAGAACACCTCAACCTCAGGAGGCTGTTCTTCCTTTGTACTGTTCATCATCAGCCCAAGAGGCAATCCACCACCACCATACTGGAGTAGGGTATTACACCACAACGGTGGCCCGAACCAGTATAAACCTCGTGTCTTTCTGTGTTGCGAGTTCGTCGAGTCCGTCCGCAAGATCTTAGCGAGCTAGAGCGTAGATTGGTAGGAGGGAGAGACTTCACGCGCACCCCAGTGTTCGAACCTTAAGGGTTTGCCGGAACCCCACATCCGACATTTGGCGCGCCAGGTAGGGGTGCGCCGTAGTTTCCCTTCCATCAGTTCGTCGCTCCATCGCTCCGTCGTTTGCATGGCGGACGCTCGCCGTGCTCGAGCTAAGCTTCGGGCTGCCCTCTCCGCCCGCGTCGCTCAGACGGCTCCCATAGGCGGGCCACCTCGTTGTTCTCCGTCTCCCGCCGCCAACGCTGCCACTGGCCCGGCGGGGAATGAGCAGCAGGCATCCTCGCTCCATCCTTCAGTGCGGCAGGACGGCCGCACCGCTACTCCGTCGATGACCCCTACCGGTTCTTCGTCTCACGCGCACCGCGCTCCCATGGAGGCACGGGCCGCGCTCATCGCGGCGAACGAGCTCCTGCGTTACCGCCCCGTCGACGACCTCTACGAGGAGTGGCTCGACCGCGTCGCCGAGCTCGTCTGTGCCGCAGGGGGCTCTCCGGCGCCGTCCGACTCTGTGCCTCCCCCTCAACCAGCCGCGGGCGATGGGGCTCATGGCACCACCTCAGCCCCAAGACAGTGCCTTGGCACCAAGGCGCGCGCCTCCGCGGCGTGATCCACCGCGCCCAGCGCCCGCGCGTGAAGAAAGAAGCTGTCAAGAAATCCCGCGGCCGCGAGAAGCTGCACCGGCGCTCCCCGCGCCACCTCGTCAAGACCGCGTGCCGCCTGCAGAGGCGCAGCGCAGACCTCGCCAAGACCAAGCTCCACCTCAGAAGCGGGCCCCGGCGACCACGGCCGGCTGCCGCGCCTTCACCCCTGAACTGCGTAGCGTTGCCTGGCCAGGCAAGTTCAAGCCAGATCCGCCTCCTCGCTACGACGGCACCGCCGACCCACGGAGTTCCTGCAGCTCTATGAGCTGAGCATCAAAGCGGCCAATGGCGATGAAAAAGTCATGGCAAACTGGTTTCCCATGGCTCTCAAGGATGGGGCCCGCTCCTGGCTCCTGAACCTGCAGCACGGCTCGATCTCCTCCTGGGATGAGATGCGCGACCGCTTCGTCGCCAACTTCCAGGGCACTCGCGACCGCCCACCGGCCGCGGGTTATCTACGCCGCATCAAGCAACAGCCAGGAGAGACCCTCCAGAAGTACATCCAGCGCTTCAACAACACCCGCCTCAAGATCCCCAAGGTCACGGGCGAAGCCATCATCTCCGCGTTCTCAGACGGCGTCCATGACGTCAAGATGAAGGAAGAGCTCGCTATCCATGAGGAGCTTTGCACATCTCAGGAGCTGTTCAACTTGGCGACCAAGTGCGCAAGAGCTGAGGAGGGGCGCCCCTCTCTCCTTGAGCTGCCAGCTGCAGGAGCGGAGGAGAAGAAGGCCAAGGCCAAGGACGTGAAGCGCAAGGAGGCAGTAGTGCTCGCAGCGGAGCCCGACACCAAGCGAGGCAGAGATCAGCCCGAGTCATCCAAGAACGGCCGACTGTTCTGCGCCTTCCACAACCTGAACACCCACAACACCAGCGACTGCCAAGAGCTCAGAGCCATACGGGAAGGACGCTACGGTCGACGCCCCGAGCGCAACGACCGGGGCTACGGCCGCGGAGGCGGACGCTGGGACGACCGTGGCCCGCGCAAGGAGTGGCGCGCCCGGCCTCGTGAGGACCGCTGGCAGGACCAACCTCGCGAGGGCGCCTGGAAGGACCCACCTCGTGAGGATCGCCCCCAGGGCAACGCCGGTCTTCCCCCGCTGCCGCCACCAAGAAGGAACGACGACCACACCACCAGGACGAGGGGGCTGGGGGCTTCCAGGAGCCGCGTGCGATCGCCTGCATCTTGGGCGGTGCCCAGGCCCCAGCCTCTCAGCGCATCTTCAAACAGTTCGCTCGCGAGGTGAACGCGGTGCTCCCCAAGCTCGAGGCCACGCGCCCGCTCAGGTGGTCCCAATGTGCCATCACCTTCAACTCGACAAATCAGCTCAAGTGCGCAACCACCGCTGGCGCCCTCCCTATGCTGTGCTCCCCAGTCATCAGCAATGTGCAAGTCACCAAGACTCTCATCGACGGCGGCGCAGGGCTCAACGTCCTGTCCGTCGACACGTTCAACGACCTCCAAGTGCCATATGAGGAGCTCCAGCCAACCAAGCCTTTCTCGGGAGTGACCGACGGTTCCACCACACCAATAGGGCAGGTCCGCCTGCCTGTCACCTTCGGGGAGTGCAAGAACTATCGCACCGAGCTCATCGACTTCGACGTCGCGCACATCCGCCTGCCATACAATGCCATCCTCGGGTATCCAGCCCTGGCCAAATTCATGGCAGTCACTCATCACGGCTACAACGTTCTCAAGATGCCAGGAAGCGGAGGAATCATCACGGTCCCATGTGAAGAGAGGGATGCGGTGTGCTCCCTTGAGCGCGCCTTTCAAGCCACAGCAATCAACGACCCCGACAGTAGAAGTGAAGGCCCTCCGGAGACCATCCCCAAGAAGAAGAAGCCGTGCCGCGCATGATCTCAGGAGGATGGCGTCGCGGCAGGAGCCTCGTCAAGATCAGCGCCCGCTCCAGGGGCGCCTCCCTCCACCGCATAGGAAAGCGCGCCCGACGCCCTCCTCAGGCAGGGCTCGGGGGCTCTCTTCTGGAGGGCCTCAGACCTTGCCAACCTCACGAGGGAGGCGCTTGGGCACCACTTGGAAGCGTGTCTCATGGCACACTTTCCTCAGGAGAGCACAGGGAAAGGAGTGCCCACCACCCAGGAGTTCATCACCAAGACCACCCAGGAACTGCAAGAAGCAAGAGCCATGCGCGGCCGCAGCCGCTCACAAGGCGCAGCTCCCCATCCAGGTGCGGATGCCGGGCTGCGTGTCTGCGTCGACGTCCCAGGGCTCAACAGGTCCGCATCTCAGGAGCGCTTGTGGCTATCGCGTGCGTGTCGCTGTGAGGGCCCACCACATAGCTACGTTCGCATGCCCTTTGGCTTGCCGAGCGTGGCGTCAGCCTATCAGCGCAACGTGCGGTGTATCTTGGCGGCTCAGGAGGCCAGGTACCACGCCGTCCTGGAGGAGATGGAGGCGGTCTTCAGGGAACCTCCTGAACCCCCAGAGCCTCCTGAGGCTCAGGGTCCCAGTGGCTCATGAGGAGCCATTCCTTCAGCGCGCGGCTTCAGCTGCACCAACTCTACTTCATCTATAGAATCAGGTGACATCTTCCACGTTCATTTAAGCTGGGAGCGCCCCTCGGGCTGCATTATTCCCAGGCCACATGGGTCCGTCCCTGTGGCATGTACCTCTTTTGCTTAAGTCTTTAGCTTACCTTGCTGGGGCAGCCCCTCGGGCTGCATCATCCCCAAGCCACTCGGGCCAGACCCAGTGGCATGTATCATCCTGCATTTATCCAAGTTGATTTGCTCTTCATGCTTAACCTGCCAACGGCTATCACCTGCTCGATTGCCGCCCGCCGCGGGTCTGTTTATCCCATGCAATCTGCTTGCACGTTAAAAGGGGGGCTCCTGAGCATCGCGACTCAGGAGCTCTTACTGGCTCTCCAGCCCTCACCCCCTGGCCTTGACCACGACATTGTTACTTGGCATACCAGCGGCGGCTAAGCTCGCTCGAGGGCCGGGACCTGAGGACGTAGAGTGCTTGCATCTAACCGCCTTGCAGGAACACACAGTCACCAAGACTCAAGACCAGGCGCAACCCGCCTTGAGGTAAGGCCTCGTGAGTCCCGCGCTGGCTCACGAGTGCCCAGATACACCTCGCAGCCCTGCCGTGCAAGCCACGTGTCAGGGCGGGGCTGTACACGCCCCGGGGGCTCCTCCTGGAGGGGGGCCCCCATCCCACGCCCAAGTGGAAGCACCATGCTCCGCGCTGGCTGACGACACTGCCGAGGAGCGGCTATGCCCGGGCACAAGCGAAAGCACTATGCTCCGCGCTGGTGATAAACAACTGAGGGCGATCCCACGGTCGTGCCAACCTCAGGGAGCCTAGAGCTCAGCGCCCAGCCTTACCGCAACGCCTCCCCTCGGGAAAGCCGCGCATGGGCACTGGGCACGGGGGCTGCGCTCGGGTCACGCCCAAGTGCACGCCACCCAACCAGGTCCCCCAGACCTGGGTCGCGCGCCCCTCCCGAGGCCTTGGCGAGGGCAGGTATGGAGATTGTTTGCACGTCAAGGGGGACTCCTGAGCATCGCGACTCAGGAGCCTAACTGGTCACGTAGCCCCTCACTCCTTGGTCCGTCCTGGTCTCCGGTCGGCTCAATGGCAGTTGACGTATGCGCGGGGTTGGGCTCTGCCGACGTAGAACATTAATCTATCCCCACGAACTCTCCCTATATGCTGTTTGTGCGTCAAGGGGGACTCCTGAGCATCGCGACTCAGGAGCCTAACTGGTCACGTAGCCCCTCACTCCTTGGTCCGTCCTGGTCTCCGGTCCGCCCAATGGCGGTTGAGGTATGCGCGGGGCTGGGCTCTGCCGACGCAGAACGCAAAGCAAATAGGAAGGAAATCCCAAAATCTCGAAGCAAATATTACAAGCATATTGTCCTCATGATACCAAATGAAAAGTCTAAACGCCTCCACGAGGCCTGATACATGTCGCAGGAACGGAACAAGAAGAATGGCCACAGGTCACCTCTAGACGTCGCCATCGCCCGCGGAAGGTGCTCCCTCGTGAGCAATCTTGTCTTCACCTTCACCACCAGCTGCAAGGTCGACGACGCTGGACAGAGGGGCAGAGACGAAGCCGCGGAACCTCCTCAGCAAGGCCCCCACCTGATCCTGCACGGCCGTGGCAGCCGCCTCGTACTGATCTTCAGCTACAGGCTCGAGCAGATCGTCAAGGCAAGCGTTGGGGTCGCGAAGGTGTAGGTGGCTAAAGACGCGAGTCAGCGCGGCTGAGCATAGGACGCGAGCTTCTGCCTCCGCCATGGGACCGAGACCATCAACAACCTCCTCAAGAGCCATCACCACGAGAGGAAGTGGCTGGGTGGGTCCGTCCTCGCCGGTGTCCAGAGGCTTCTCCAGACCGTGCTCGTAGAGCGTCTTCAGCGCCTTGCGAGACCTCTCCTTGAGATCGGCAAAGGCCACACGGTCTTCTGCCAGGACTCGCGCCTTGGCGTCAAGATCGGCCTCCCTCGTCCTAATATTCTGCTCCAACTCTTCCAACCGGTTGCGCTCGGCGGCCTCCTTCTTCCCCAGCTCCGCCAACTCTGCATCACGGTTCTTGACGGCTTCCTCCCGGGCCTTCATCTCCTCCTCCTTCGCTTGGCGGTAGTGCACCTCTTCGGCGTGCTTGTCGCGCAGGCTCTGCAGCTCGCCCTCCAGCACTTGGCAATGGTCACGGGCGGCCTTGGCGTCCTTTAGCGCCGCCTCATGATCGGCTGAAGCGTTGGCGGCTCCTTGCTTCTCCTTCTCGGAAGCTGCAACAGCCTGGCCCAGCGCCGCGCGAACTGTCAGGTCGGAGTGAAGCCAGCCAGAGGCCAGCTCCAGACGTCCGGACTAGGCGCGGGTCCGTGCTAAGGACATCCGCCTGCAGCTGGGTCATCTCCGCAAGGGCACGCTCCAAGACGGCAGCAGGAGTAGAAGGACCAGGGAGTGGAGATGCAGCAGTGGGTGGAAGCGACGTCGTCACCAGGGCTTGGGAGACCGCGGGTTCTGGAGCAGCTGGGACCTCGTCAGCCGCGCCAAGTACCGACACCTCCGGAGCCAGCGGAGCCATGGGGGCTGATTACACGCGGTGATGCCCCTCTTGGCCTCGCGAGGAAGATCGGGCTGGGGAGATGCGAGCGCTATTGCCTCCTTTCTCTGCGGGAGGCACGGCCGCTGCGTCTTCCTTCCTCTTCTTCGCCGAAGATGACGGCCTGATCAACCAAGGGCAAGTATCAGGAAGCGACGAGTACAAGCAAGGACAAAGCGAAGCTTAAGGCACTTACCGATCCACTGCGACGTATTCCACTGACCGCTTGAGAGGCTTGAAGCCTGACAGCTTCGGGACCTGAGGAGCAGGCGTTCGGGCTCCGGCGGCACCAGGCGGAGCAGAGGCAGAGCCAGAGCCAGCCCCAGGAGGTGCCAGGGCGGAGGCGGCACCACAGGCTACCAGCGACGACCTACCCTTCATCGGGATGAGGGGTTGCTCCCTCTCCCCTTGGAATGCGTCGGCCTTGGCGTCATCGGGAAGGGCGCAGAGAATCTCGGCCTTGCTCAGGGGGGAAGTCTCCCCCACCTCTTCCAGGGTCTTCTCCAAGTCCTCCTCCTCTTCCCCCTCTCCGCGGGACTCGCCGGAAGACACCTCCACCGGGTTCTGCGACATAGGAGCTTCCGGAAGCGCCGGCGGCACCAGCCCGCATGCATCAAAAGTCGGCCTGGAGGCGACGAATTCCTCCCAGTCCCTGCGTTTGAACAGGGGAAGGAAGGCGCTAGGCGGGTACTCCTAGTTGTCCCCGACTATGAGGCGTAGGACGGCGTCCAATTCATCGCCAGGCAGGTCCCCCGGCCTCAGGCGGGTCTTGTTCTCCTCTTCGTCAAGCTCCCAGAGGGGGCGCGCGCGCGCCTGGAGTGGGGCAACCCGCAGCATCAAGAACTCCCTCAGGAGCATCGCCCCCGTTATCTTGGCCGCCCTTGCGTTGCCCGGCTTCAGGTCGGTCATCATCTGCCCCAACACTGACAATGCCCGCTCGTCGACGAGCTCCGGCTTGGGCCACCCCTTGCCCTGCCGGGGCGCCTCCGTCGGCAACGCTAGGCGCGGATCGGCATGCTGGGCATCCATCATGACCCATTTGGATCGGATGTTGTCGGCCCTCTTCCCGGTGCTCGAGATCGAGTTGGCCTTGCAGCATGCGACGAAGTTAGCGCACCCGGAGATGTGACCCTCGCCGACACAAAGGAAGAAGAAATGGTGAAGCAACGCCACGAACGGCATCACGCCCAGGTACGCCTCACAGTAGTAGGCGAAGATCGACGGGAGGAGGACAGAGTTGGGATGGAGATGCAACGCCTGCAGACCGTAGTGGTCGAGGACTTCATAAAAGAAATCAGAGAAAGGGGGGACCAACCCAACGGCGACGCTGCTCGAGAAGAAAGGGAAGAAGGTGCTCCCTTCAGAATCCGGCTCGTCGGAGGCAAGCCGAAGCTCCGTCTTCCCCCACTCATTGCCCTCGCCCGCCGTCAGCAGGCGCACGGAGGCGAGGCTCTTCTCCGTGATGGTGGGCGCCTCGAGGGCCGGCTCATACCAAGCCGGTGTTGAGGAGGTCCTAACCTTGCGCGGCGCCATGGGCGGCAGATGCAGAGCAAGGCTGGAGCAGATCTGGAGATAGCGGTGGCAAAGAGCGAGAAAGGGGATCTGGAGCGAGGCATGGAAGAGGCAATGAAGGAAAGAACTGCCCGCGCCAGCCTTTGTCAGGGCAAGCAGTTGCCGAGGCAGCGTGGGGAAGCGGAGACGCCCACGTCCAATCAACCGCCACATGTCGACCGAGGCCGCAGGCTTTTGGGGCCTGCGGTGCTCCGAACTTGACCCTACGCTTTGCCGCGAAGCCAAGCGAGAGCGCACCTTGGGCCCGGGGGCTACTGTCGGTGTTCTGGGAACGGGGGTCCCCAGACTTGCCTGCCTGTGGCCCACAGCGTGGCTAAGCAGGAGGCCGTACGGCCCATCTTCCTCAACAAGGCACCCAAGACCCTCGCGAGGGTCCAAGCCTCATGAGGCGGATGACGCAAGACCTCCTCTGGAGTGGCCTAGCCAGGCAGGCTCACGAGGAGCGGAGATATACAGGCGGGGCAAACCTCACGAGGCTCTCGTGACGTGAGCCATGACGAACGGTACCAGGCGGGCGCCAGTGCGCGCAGCGTCTCTATTTCCTCTTTGGTGCTAAGGAGGCCAGTGCAGGCGAAGAGTACCGAGGCATCAGGCAAAGGTTGCCATATTGGTGCAACGAGACCAAGACCAAGAGGACGGCAAGGCAGAGGTCATCGTGGAGCCCAAGACGGCGTCACCCCAGAGCTTTTCGCAGGCGAAGACCGCTTTTGTCAGGATAGCTTGTACAAGCTGTCCCCCTTCAAATTTGCCCGCCGTTGTTGGCTCCCTTCCCGCTCGATATTTGGGAAGAGGACCAGGGCCTATATAAGTAGAGCTAGCCACCATAGTAGAGGCATCGAATCCTCACGCCACAAGTTCACAAGCACAAGAACACCTCAACCTCAGGAGGTTGTTCTTCCTTTGTACTGTTCATCATCAGCCCAAGAGGCAATCCACCACCACCACACTGGAGTAGGGTATTACACCACAACGGTGGCCCGAACCAGTATAAACCTCATTTCTTTCTGTGTTGCGAGTTCGTCGAGTCCGTCCGCAAGATCTTAGCGAGCTAGAGCGTAGATCGGTAGGAGGGAGAGACTTCGCGCGCACCCCAGTGTTTCAACCTTAAGGGTTTGCCAGAACCCCACATCCGACAGTAAACACGCTAGAACTAGCTATATTAGCAGTAGCGCTGGAGTGAGCAAACGCTGCTGCTATATGTCTTAGCAGCAGCGTGCGTAGCACGCACTACTGCTAAGGAATAGCTATAGCGCCTTATTAGTAGCGCGTCCTCCCGCGCTACTGATAGGCAAAATACCCGCGCTACTGCTAGGGTTTTCCCTAGTAGTGATATTCAGTATTTAGTTTTATTGGCTCCTTGATGGTTTCATTATGATTAACAAAAGGATATTGTTTGATGGATGACATAACAATCATCTTTTCTCTAATTTCATCACGCCAATGCTTCAAGAGTTCATAAGTGCATACCTCTGGGTGCTTCAAGATGAATGATCTCTTTTATTTTACCTCACTGAGTACCTCCATGCCTTTTTGAAGATCACTTACCCCACATGATGTTTCTTTGATGGTGCTCCACGTGCGCCATAATTGTTCATGGATCTCATCCTCCCATCGTTGTAGCAGGGCAGCTAAGTATGATTTTTGCATCTGCACATACTTCAAAGAAAGAGAGCTTTGTGAATGGTTAGTAGTTGAATAGTCTTCTCTCCTTTCATTTGGTTTGTCGCTCATCTCTTTGATATTGTGTGTAAACACCTCAAGCTCAGATTTGGTGGACTAACACAACTCTCTACTCCTCTCATTTTGATGGTGTGGTATAATATGTTGTGGTTCACTCATTTCTTTAATCTTGTGGTGGATTACCTCACCCTCATATTTGGTGGACTCACACAACTCACGAATCCTCTCTCGTTGAATGTGAGGTATACATGGGTGGAGATATTCCATCTCTCTAATCTCATTTTGAACAGTCTGGTCCTCACATTTGGTGGACTCACTCACCTCACCTCTCTTATCACTCTGATTATGTGGACTTTTGGGAAGTGAACGCTCTTCCTCACATCTGGTGGAGTCACACATCTCACCTCTCTTATCATTCTCAATATGTGGATTTTTGGAAAATGGACATTCTTCCTCACATTTGGTGGAGTCACTCAACTCACCCCTCTTAGCACTCTCAATATGTGGAATTTTTGGAAGCCGGGCGCCCGGAACAAAGTCGATTTGGTGTTCAATGCCTTGCTTCAGCGGCAATCTGGGTGGCACCTCCTTGTGAAGCACATCCCCATACTCCTGCAAAAGATCCAATACAACACTAGGAAGAGTTGAGGGTAAGTCGTTAGCAGCCAATAAAGTTTCCTTGTACATGGGTACAAAGAATGGAGCATTAGGTTCTCTCAATTCCCGCGTATCCCTTTTCCTAGCCATCATAACTAATCCCTATTTTTCCCGGGGCTTGGTCATATTTGGCTGTGGAGCTTTTGGCTGTGGAAACACTTGGCTCACTATGTTGGTGGCTCACTCGTTGTGTATGATCACTCTCTCCCTTTTTCTTTCCTTTCCTTTGCATCTCATCAAGATAGACTTCCTCGGGTGTCATGGGCAGCCAAGTGAACTTTTCTCCTTTATGGATAAAACATAAGCGATTCGCACGCCCGCTGATTTGCACATCACGGTCATGCAACCACGGTCGTCCCAGAAGCAAGTGACAAGCATGCATCGGTACCACATCACACTCAACATCATCCTGATATGTCCCTACTGAAATTGGTATTTGCACGCTGCTAATCACCTTAATTGCGCCACAATCATTCAGCCATTGCATGCGGTATGGTATTGGTGACGTTTTGTTTGCAATTGAAGCTTCTCGACCGTCTTCGTACTTGCAATATTGTTGCAGCTGCCACTATCAACAATCACTCGACATATATATGTTTGAGTTGATAAGGCAACGGGTGTGGAAAAGATTATGCCGCTGCCCCTTTTCCTCCTCCACAACCTGGGCGTTAAGTGAACGACATACAACCAAAGCTTCTCCATCAAGTTCCTCATGAGATAAAATAGTTCCTCCTACTTCCCAACCTTGCTCCTCTTCCACTTCATCATGGCCACCTTCAGGGTCACTTTCAGACTCCCATTCACCTCGTTCATTGATGACCATAGTTCTTTTGCTTAGACATTCCGAACAAATATGACCTCTTCCTTTGCACTTGTGGCATTGAATATCGCTACTGCATGTAGAACTCTTTTCTAGAGGTGGAGCAGAGGATACTCCTGCTGTAGTTGATGACCTCTTATCTTGATTGCAAATGGCAGGTGAGGAAGCCGTCGAGGCATGTGGGTGTCTAGGTGGTGCACCCTCAAACTGAGAACCATATGGCTGTTGTGCTCGCTGCCATGAGCGTGTGGTGGTGCGGCCTTGGAAAGCACGAGTATGACCATTACGCATATTCTTCTTCTCAACTCTTATAACTTGATGTACCACATCTTGTAATGTATCATAAGGAAACATCTCCACAAAATATGATATTTCATCATTCAGCCCATGTAAAAATCTCGCCATCTTCGCCTCATCACTTTCACTGGTTCTTGTCCGAATTAGTAGCACCTCCATCTCCTTATAGTACTCCTCAACAGTGCGGGAACCTTGAGTGAGCCCCTGCAATCTCTTGTACAGTTGCCTCTCATAGTATGATGGAACAAAACGACACCTCATGACTTGCTTCATCAAAGTCCAACTGCGGATATGATTATTGCCTGACATCAACCGATCGTCTTGCAGCTGATTCCACCATGTAAGAGCATAACCAGAGAACTCCATAACAGCAAGATCAACTCTTTTGGCTTCAGAAAAAACATGGATGCAAAAGATTTGATCACACCTCTCTTCCCACTCAATATATGCATCTGGATCCTCTTTTCCCGTGAATGATGGCAAATGTAGCTTCACTAGTGCTTGGTTGTCATGGTCATCCTGATCACGACGGTCATAATGATGACCATTGCAACCAAAAACAGCACCACGGCGAGGTGGAGAGTAGGGTTCATAGTCCCCAATGCCTTCAGCTTCGTCACCATGCTCTAAGAGATGTTCAAGGAAGATGGCATCACCATCATGTGCCGCTCGTCGCCGGTGATCAGCAGCAAACCCGCGGGGGTCATGGCCTCGCCCGCGAGCTTCTCCTCCATCCAGCCCACCCTCAGGGGGGCAGCAAAGTCGCCACGCCTCCGTTCAACACCAATAGCAGGGGCGCCGTGGGCAGCAGCTCCTGCCGCTCTTCCATGACCAACATGGCGATCGTCGTTTCCTTGATGTTGCTGGTTGTCGGTAGCCAGCAAGGCAGCAGGGCTGTGTTGGTGTTGATCCCCATTACCCACGATAGGAAGACGACCACCGAACATCCTTCGCATAGCTGCAACTATACTCTCCTCAGTCATATCACCCAGTGCTGCGCGTGTTTTTGGGAGATCATCTTCCACATGGTGATGTCCATGTACACTCGAGTTGGATCCTGACATGTTAACTCTTGGAAACAAGTGGAAAAAGAAAAATATATGTGGAAAACACTCAGCTCACCTTCTTGCTTACCCAAATTCTAATGATTCCTTGGCGGCTATGCGGAAATAGCAAATCAGGAGTGGACGGGCGAATGAAAGGAAGGAAGCTGACGATTTCTAGGTGAATCTGGGTGGGGTAAAAAGAGAGGGCTAGTGCTGAGATCCAATCGATGCAAACCAAATGAACAAGAAAATTTTGTAGATCCTTGCACCACGTTTGAGCTGCAACACTTGCCACTTCAACTTCTGAAATTTCTCACCAAACTGAATATGATTGCACACTTGCTCAACACTTTCTCTTCTCTTTTTTTATCTTTTTTCACTCTTTTTTTCTCTTTTTTTGCAGCACAATAGATCCAACAACAAGACTCAAAGAAAAACAGAAACAACTTTGGATAGAACTTGGTGCAAACACAAATAGGAAAGCAAACAACTAGATCTCAGCAACAAAGGCTTGGATTTTTTTGTGGCTTTTTGGCTTTGGACTCTAGGACGGGGAAAACCAAAATAAAAAGGATAGATCTAGCAACAAAGATACAGATCCCACTGTGTAAACCTTGCTCTGAATACCAGATGATGCGACCCCGTCTTCAGAGAAGAGGGAGTACAAGGGGAGGACCAATCTTCATGGCGTAGGATCGATAAATCGATGGGGATAACTAGCTGCAAGCAGCCAAAAATGGAAAATAAGAGATTATGACCCGACGAGGAGGAGGCTCACCGAAGCTTGCAATCCGAACATTCGCCGATCCACAACCCGTAATACTACCCCACACAACCACACTCAAGTCGTGGAGCATGGGATAGGTGCAATCCGCAAGGGAAACCACAAACTCTAATCCACACAACATGATCTAGTTGTGGAGCATGAATTAGGAGCCATTTCTCAAGGATTCACGAGAAAAAGGATAACAAGAGCTCTCCAATCTCAGGAGGAGTCTATGTCTTTCGTCTTTGATAGAAATGGCAAAAGTCCCCAATGAAGGGAAGAGCTAGCCAATTTATAATCGGGACAACCCCCTCGATAGGTGTGGAAACAAACTAGCTTTGGGAACCAGCTTAGGTGTGAAAGAGAACCAGCTTTGGTTTGACTAAATGGCTTCGAGACTTAATGAGGTAGCTTCTGGAATACTCTCGTTGGAGGTGGTTGGCAGTTCCCGATCAAACATTGTTCACTGGAGTCGAACAATGTTTCCTTCAGTAGCATAGTCGAGTTCTGGAAACCTTTCGCAAGTTGGGATATCCAAACTCGTGCATAACATTGTTTCGTCAGAATCGGAACAATGTTTCTTCAGCAGACAACTCATTTCTTCATGAACTCCTAACTTTGTTTCTTCGCTGTTTGCACGGACTAATATGTGTTTGGCCTTCTTCGATATTGCACCTGAGTTCAACCAACAACAAAGGAGGTGAAGGCACAACCATGTTTTCAAGGTCAAAAATGATAAACTTAAGTTAGCATTCACCTGATCATGTACTTGCATTGCGCGACTCCTTGTGATTGGACCGTTGATGATTGTTGGTGTGGTATCCATGGCTGAGATGTCCTCATCAAAAGCCCCGAAAGGACGACAGATCAGCCCTCCCAAGAGAGATTAGGGCTTGGCGGAGGTTCCGTATCTTAAAACGCGATGAATCCTTCTCTCTGATTTTTTCTCCCGAACGTGAATATATAGAGTTGGAGTTGAGGTCAGTGGAGCCTCAGGGGGCCCACGAGACAGGGGGCGCGCCCCCCACCCTCGTGGTCAGGGTGTGGGCACCCTGGTGTTGATTCTTTCGCCAGTATTTTTATTTATTCCAAAAATATTCTCCATGAAGTTTCAGGTCATTCCGGGAACTTTTATTTCTGCACAAAAATAACACCATGGCAATTCTGCTGAAAACAGCGTCAGTCCGGGTTAGTTCCATTCAAATCATGCAAGTTAGAGTCCAAAACAAGGGCAAAAGTTTTTGGAAAAGGAGATATGATGGAGACGTATCATTACGCGCTGATGGTGCGGGCTCCAGCGCCTCGTCGTCGAATTGAGGTAGCAGCTTACGCTTCGGGTAGCTCTTGGTTGGGCGCTCGAGGCCGTATTCCTCGGCTGCCAGGACATTAGTCCACCTATCGTTGAGCAGATCTTGGTCAGCTTGAAGCTGCTGCTGTTTCTTTTTCAGGCTCCTTGTAGTGGCTATCAGCCGGCGCTTAAAGCGCTCCTGATCAAGGGGTTCCTCAGGCATGATAAAGTCTTCGTCTCCAAGGCTCACCTCATCCTCGGAGAGTGGAAGGTAATTACTGTCCTCCGAGTCTTCGTTTGCAGCCTGTTCGTCAGGGCTAATTTGCCCATCTTCCCGGTCGTCATGTTAGGAGGTTGGCTCGACGGGGTTTTCTTGGTCTTCGGCGTCGTCTGGAGTATTATTGTCTCTGGTGCCGGTATTGCCGTCTTTTCCACGGTGTGATTTAGAGCGGCGCCGCTGATGTCGGCGCTTTGGTTGTATCTCAGAAGGTGTATCCCCAACTGGATTTTTCTCGTTATCCCCGTTACCTTCTTTGGGTGTATCCACCATGTACATGTCATACGAAGAGGTGGTCGTCTAGTGTCCGGTAAACGGAGGGTTTTGGGCCTGCTCTTCTCCGGCATCGTCGTCCATACCATCAATGTTTTCGGAGCCGTAATCGAGCATGTCGGTTAAGTCCTCGATAGAGGCTATGAAGTGGGTGGTGGGTGGGACGTAATATTCCCCGCTCTCAGCCCCTAGTCCGGGCTGGGCGTAGTTCAGACGTCGCCCCTCTGTAATGACGAGGGATCGCATTAAGTCCAGAGCCACGCTTAAAGGCGAGGTTTGGCCAGGGAGAAGACAGTCCGTGGAGTACGGCGGAAAGGAAACTCCTCGGCCGAACTCACACGATGCTGACTCCGAGGGTCCGGAGCCAGTGTTCGAAGAAGAGTCCGGCTTTGTGATGATGACCGGTGACACTGCTTCCTCCGTTTCTCCCGTACTAAGCTCAATAGCCGCAGAGAGTCCAGCGGCCTCGAGGATCCCGTCTTCGGACCTGGTAATGCGCTCCGGATCTAAGGCCAGAGCGAAAGATGGGGTCGCGAACCCTTGGAAGACCAAGTCTCCTCGGATATCAGCGACATAATCCAGATTTCCAAAACTAATCTGGTGACCTGGGGGGTAGCTGTCGATCTGCTCTACATGGCCAAGCGAGTTGGCCCGTAGTGCGAAGCCGCCGAACACAAAGATCTGGTCGGGGAAAAATTCCACCCTTAGTGCAGCATTGTTATAGATAACAGATGGAGCCATCGAACCTTCTGACGACTACACGGCGGAACTCTCAATGAAAGCACCAATGTCGGTGTCAAAACCAGCGGATCTCGGGTAGGGGGTCCCAAACTGTGCGTCTGAGGATCGAAGGTAACAGGAGACAGGGACACGATGTTTACCTAGGTTCGGGCCCTCTTGATGGAGGTAATACCTTACTTCCTGCTTGATTATCTTGGATGAATATGGGGTTATAAGAGTTGATCTACCTCGAGATCATAATGGCTAAACCCTAGAAGTCTAGCCTGTATGATTATGATTATGTCATTGTGCCTATGGACTAAACCCTTCGGTTTATATAGACACCGGAGGGACCTAGGGTTATACAGAGTTGGTTTACAGAGGAAGGAATCTTCATATCCGAACACTAAGCTTGCCTTCCACGCAAGGAGAGTCCTACTGGACACGGGAGGAAGTCTTATGTCTTGTATCTTCATGGCCCATTAGTCCGGCCCACGTCACAAAGCCCGGACACCCGAGGACCCCTTCATCCAGGACTCCCTTAGTTGGCAGCCTCGATGCCCAGCTCGTAGAGCTGCAGGAACTCAGCAGGGTCGGGGGTGCCGTCATAGCGTGGAGGCAGGTCAGGCTTGAACTTCCCCGGCCAGACGACACTGCGAAGCTCGGGAGTGAAGGCATGGCAGCCTGCTGTGGTCATCGAAGCCCGTCGTGGAGGTGGAGCTTGATCTTGGAGCTCGTGCATCACCGCGACAGGCGGCGCGTGGTCTTGACGCGGCAGTGCTGGAAGCGCACATGCCTCCCCTTGCGGCCGCTGGACCTCCTGGCAGCTTCCTTCTTCACGCGCGAGCGCCCTGCACGGCGGGTCATGCCATGGGGCCACGCGCCTTGGTGCGAGGGCAACTTCTTGACGAGCTGGCGGTGGAGGAGGCGCTCTACGTCGCTCGCCGCAAGCGGTGGGCGAGGTAGCGAAAGAGACGGTGCAGGAGAGCCCCCATCGGCACTGACCAGCTCGGCGATGCGGTCCAGCCAGTCTTCATAGAAGTCGTCGATGGGGCGATAGCGTAGGAGCTCGCGTGCCATGAGCAATGCAGCCTGCGCGTTCGTCGGGCCATGACGAGCGTGGGACGACGAACCAGCTGGAGTCAGCGACGGGGTGGCCGTACGTCCGTCATGCCGCATGGAGGGGTGCATCGACGAAGCTTGCTGCTCGTGCCCCACCAGGCGGGTGGCGGCGTTGGCAGCAGGCGATGGAGACCGACGGGGAAGCCCGCGTGCAGGCGCCGCCTAGATGATGCGGGCAGCGAGGGCGGCCCGGCGCTCAACACGGGCTCGATGAGCATGCCATGGAAGCGGTGGAGTGATGGCAAGTCGACCGACGGAAGAGAGGCTTCGACGCACCCCTACCTGGCACGCCAAATGTCGGATTCGGGGTCCGCAGACCCTTGAGAGGTTCAAACTCTGGGGTCTGCCTACTCGCTAATCTCACGGCCTAGCTCGACGAACCGGATGGAAAAGAGACACGACAGTTTACCCAAGTTTGGGCCACCTTGCGGTGTAAACCCCTACTCCTGCTTTGTGGTGGATTGGCCTCGATGGGCTAAGGATGAACTAGTACAGTGGGAGAACAGCCTCAGGAGGAGAGGTGTTCTTGAGCTCGGATGAGCTGGTGGGTGTGACGATGATCTGAATGATCCGTCCTCCTCTATTGTGGTGGCTAAGTCCTATTTATAGTGGCCTTGGTCCTCTTCCCAAATGTAAGGCGGGAAGGGATCCCACAACGGCCAAATTCAAAGGGCGACAACTAGTACATGCTATCCTGACAAAAGTAGTCTTCGCCTACAAAAGCTTCTAATCATGACGCCGTGGTGGGCTCGGCGATGACCTTCGTCCTGCCGTCCTGGCGGTCTTGGTCTTGTTGCACCGAAATGGAAACCTTTGGCTGATTCCTCGGGACTCCGCGTCTGCGCTTGCCTCCTTAGCACAAAAGAGGTAACTAGTACACCGTGCCCGCTGGTGCCCGCCTGGCCTTGATCGTCAGGGCTTGCGTCACCTGAACCTCGCGAGGTGAACCTTGCATAGAAATCTCTGCTCCTCGGGGGCCAGCCTGGGGAGGTTGTCCCTTGTGGAGGTCTTGGTGTCGTCCGCCTCGCGAGGGTCTTGGGTTGTTGATCTTGAAGCTGGGCCGTACCAGGCCGTCGATGGAGCCACGTCGTGGGCTGCAGGCAGGCAAGAGTGGGCACCCCCTGTCCCAGAACGCCGACACTATCAAAGACTATGCTTTTGGCAGCCTCCATCTTGAAGCATGTAGAAAAGAGTAGCTGGTAAGTTCACCAAGTATCATCGTATAGCATAATCCTACCGGCGATCCTCCCCTCATCGCCATGTGTGAAAGCGATCACCGGGTTGTCTCTGGAACTTGTCTGGGTGTGTTTTATTAAGTATCTTGTTCTAGTTGTCATAAGATCGAAGTACAACTCCGGGTCGTCCTTTTACCGAGGGACACGGCTATTCGAATATATAAACTTCCCTACAGGGGTGCACCACATTACCCAGCACACTCGACCCTCTGGCCGGACACACTTTCCTGGGTCATGCCCGGCCTCGGAAGATCAACACGTCGCAGCCCTACCTAGGCACAACAGAGAGGTCAGCACGTCGGTCTAAATCCTATGCGCACAGGGGTCTGGGCCCATCGCCTGTCGCACACATGCACGTTGCGAACGCGGTCGGAAGCAGACCTAGTCTCCCTAATACAAGAGCAGATGTTCCAGTCCAATCCGGCGCGCGCCGCTCAGTCGCTGATGTCAAGAAGGCTTCAGCTGATACCACGATGTCAAGTGCCCATAACTATTCCCGCGTAGTTGGTTAGTGCGTATAGGCCAGTGGCCAGACTCGGATCAAATACCAAGATCTCGTTAGGCATGTTATTTTGAAGTAACCGCAGACGCCGACCAGGGGCCAGGCCCACCTCTCACCTAGGTGGTCTCAACCTGCCCTGTCGCTCCGCCACAAAGATCCACCCAGAGGGCCGTCAGGACAAATGTCCTTTCAGCCCTCAATCCGTGAATCACTCGTGGGTACTCTACGAGCCGACCCGACTTTAGTCACCACATGTATCATGTATAAGGTATATAGTATATACCCGTGATCACCTCCCGAAGTGATCACGGCCCAGCAGTATAGCATGGCAGACGGACAAGAATGTATGGCCACTGATGATAAACTTGCATCCTATACTAAGCATTTAGGATTGCATGTACGGGTAACAACTGTAGCAACAATGATAGGCTATGCGGCAGAATAGGATTAACCGAAAGCAGTAACATGCTACACTACTCTAATGCAAGCAGTAGAGAGAAGGAATAGGCGATATAGGGTTGATCAAGGGGGGGGCTTGCCTGGTTGCTCTGGCAAGAAGGAGGATTCGTCAACACTGTAGTCGTACTGGGTAGCAGCGGCGTCGGTCTCGGTGTCTAACGAGATAAGAGGGGGAAGAAACAATAAATATAAAGCAAACATATGCATGACGATGCATGACATGAGAATGAGGGGTGCTAGGTGTGCCCTAACGCGGTAGTAGGTGATAACGGCGAAGGGGGGAAACATCCGGGAAAGTATTCCCGGTGTTTCGCGTTTTCGGGCAGATGGACCGAAGGTGGATTGTTGCATGTTCGCTATGTTAGGGACATGTGGTGGACGACCGGACTGAGTATTCGGATTCGTCTCGTCGTTCTGAGCAAATTTCATGTACAAAGTATTTTCATCCGAGTTACGGATTATTTAATATTAATTTTCAAAGATTTAATTCATTTTTAGAATTAACAGAATTAATTTAATTAGAAAATGTAATTACGACATCAGCATGATGTCACGGTGATGTCGGCAGTCAACCGTCTGTTGACTGGGTCAACAGACGTGTGGGTCCCGCTCGTCATTGACTAAGACTAACTAATCACGATTAATTAGTTTAGTTAAATGATTAGGTTAATTAACCGAAGTAATTAAGTTAATTAATTCTTTAATTAATTAATATTTTTATTATTTTCTCAGGGGCGTGGGCCCCTTGTGTCATTAGCCCACGGGCCATAGCGGGCACGGGCGCTAACGGGCACAGCCCGAACGGGCGCTGGCCCGGGGGGGCGCACCCGACTAGCCGCCGTAGGGCGGCTGACGGGCGCGGGCGCTAGCGCGCCGGCGTGGAGCTCCGGTGGCTGCAACCGGGCGGAGCATGGGGAGGGCCGCGACTGTCGACATGCAGCAGGGCGGCCGGAGGTGGACGACGGGCGCGCGAGGCCGTGGCGAGAGGGGCGGAGGCTACGACGTGAGCGGCTGGGCGGCAGCAGGCGAGCAACCCGTGGGCGACGGAGCG
>NC_057796.1:317464389-317489665 GCF_018294505.1 Triticum aestivum | reverse complement strand
GGGGCGGTGAGGCGTTTGCGTCGAGGGGGTTTTGTCCTCGACCCAGATCTGGACCGGGGGAGGAGGAAGGAGAGCGAGTGGGGGGGAAGTGGGGTGGTTGGGTTAGGGTTTTCCCCCCGGGTGGGGGGCAATGGAGGAGGGTATTGGGGCGCCAGCTGGGCCGGCCGGCTGGCCTGGCTGCCAGCTGGGCCGGTTGCCCCAGTGGGGGTTCCTTTTCCTGGTTTTTTATTTTCTATTTGTTTTCTATTTTGTCCTTTTCTTTTTATTTATTTTTCCTTTACTGTTTTCTCTAGTTTTCAATATACTTTAGTTTTGGTAAAATACCAAAGTTGTACCTAATTTAGTATATGTAATTATGTCACACTCCAAAAATTTAAGTTTTAATATTTGAAAACTTTTGTTGTTTGCCATATTTTGAATTTGAATTTGAATCGGTTTTTGAACTAACGCGAGATTAGCAACAGAAACGGAGGTGACATAGCGTCATTAGCAGAGGTTCGATGTAGCATAATTATCCGGGCGTTAAAACAATGATATTGTGAAGTTGAAATTACTTCCATTTTCTGTGCGAGATCGTGCAAAAATTTGGTTTTCTTCTTTGCCTTGCAATAGTATTGATTCTTGGGATAAATGCAAAGATGCTTTCATTACTAAGTATTTCCGCCCGCGAAAATTATTTCCCTTAGAACTCAAATCATGAATTTTAAGCTACTTGAGCATGAACATGTTGGACAATCTTGGGAAACAATTAAATTGATGCTAAGAAATTGTCCTACACATGGTTTAAATCTTTGGATAATCATACAAAAAATTTATGCGAGATTGAACTTTGTTTCTAGAAATCTTTTAGATTCCGCCACGGGTGGTACTTTTATGGAAATTACTTTGGGTGAAGCTACTAAATTTCTTGATAATATTATGGCAAATTATTCACAATGGCATACCGAAAGAGCACATACTAGTAAAAAAAGTTAATTCGGTTGAAGAAATAAATACTTTGAGTGAAAAGGTTGATGCTCTTATGAAATTGTTTGCTGATAAAAATGCTCCTATTGATCTTAATGATGTGCCTTTGTCTACTTTGATTGAGCAAAATAGTGATGTCTTAGATGTGAATTTTATCTCACGAAACAATTTCAATAACAATGCTTATAGAGGTAATTTTAATCCTAGGCCTTTTCCTGGAAATTCTTCTAATAATTATGGTGGTTCCTATGGTAATACTTCCTATAATATTAATAGGAACACCTCTGATCTTGAGAATAATATTAAAGAATTTATCAATGCTCAAAAAGTTTTCAACAATACGATAGAAGAAAAGTTGAATAAGATTGATGATATGTCTAGAAGCATTGATGGAATTTCTCATGATGTAGAAAATCTCAAGATGAAATTTTTTGTACCCAAGGTTGAGGAATCAATTAAAGCTTTATATGTTTCTATGGATGAATGTAAGAAAAGAACCGCTATGCTTAGAGCTAAAAGAGAATTTTTAGAAAAAGTGTTTTCTAGTGATTGCTTTCATAAAAGTGATGAAGATCTTAAAGTGATTGGTGTTTCTTCTATTGATTCCTCGTTTAGTAAGATTTAAATTGGTGATAAAGGGACTGGAGAAGATTCAACTTTAGTTAGAAGGCGTGCCGATAATTCGGAGGGTGAAAAAATTGATGAAAAATTTGATAAAAGTGGGTTTGGAGAGGTCAAAACTTTAACTAGTGATGTGCCCACTCTTTTGGATTACAAAGACTTTAATTATGATAGTTGCTCTTTGATTGATTGTATTTCTTTGTTGCAATCCATGATAAATTCACCTCATGCCTATGAACAAAATAAAGCTTTTACTAAATATATCGTAGATGCCATGATGAAAGCTTTTGAAGAAAAGTTGGAATTAGAGATCTCAATTCCTAGAAAATTACATGATGAATGGGAACCTACCATCAAAGTCCAGATTAAAAATTATGAGAGTTTTGCTTTATGTGATTTGGGTGCTAGTGTTTCCACAATTCCGAAATCTTTATGTGATGTGCTTGGTCCTACTGATATTTAAGAGTGTTCTTTAAACTTGCACTTGGCGGATTCTACTATTAAAAAGCCTATGGGAAGAATTAATTAATGATGTTCTTATTCTTGCATATAGGAATTATGTGCCCATAGATTTTTATTGTTCTTGATATTGATTGCAATCCGTCTTGTCCAATTATATTTGGTAGACCGTGTTACCGTAGTATTGGTGACGTGATTGATATGAAAGAAGGAAATATTAAATTTCAATTTCCACTAAGAAAGAGAATGGAACACTTCCCTAGAACAAGAATTAATCCACCATATGAATCAATAATGAGTGCATCTTATGGATCCAAAAATAAAGATGATAAAACCTGAATCTATGCTTTATGCCTAGCTAGGGGCGTAAAACGATAGCGCTTTTTGGGAGGCAACCCAATGAATAAAATTTATTTTCACCTTTTTCTTTCTGTTCTTGAGTGGTTGCACAATTATGCCTCTTTTATGATTGTCTTTTTTATGTTTTAATTAGTGTTTGTGCCAAGCAAAGCCTTTGGGATCATTTTGGATGATAGTTGATTTGATATTGTTGAAAAACAGAAACTTTTGCGCTGCTCTGATTTTTTTACACAAGATCGATATACAAATTTCGCACGTTGTTCTAATTTTTCAGAATTTTGGGAGTTACAAAAGTATACAAAGTTTTCAGACTGCTACAGACTGTTCTGTTTTTGACAGATTTTGTTTTCATTGCATTGTGTGCTTATTTTGATGAATCTATGGACTTTATGGGGGGGTATGAGCCATAGCAAAGTTGGAATACAATAGATATAATGCAATAATAAAATATGAATGGGTTTGCAACAGTATTTATAGTAGTGATTTTCTTTGTTATACTAACGGATCTCACAAAGGTTTTGTTAAGTTTTGTGTGATTGAAGTTTTCATGTTTTGGGTGAGATCATGATGGATGAAGGAATAAGGAGTAAGAAGAGCCTAAGCTTGGTGTCGTGGAATTGTCACAGCAGATGTCCTAGTGTGAGGACTTAGTCGTGAGGCCAACGCATCTATGTGGTAGCTTGAGAGGGGTTGATCGGGATGACAGACGCGAGGCAGATCAACACACAAGACAAGGATTTAGACAGCATCGGGCCCCGGGAAACATCATCCGGTAATAGCCCTACATGTTGTTTGTGGCTAGGTCTCATTATGCTCATGAGGGAGTCGCTGCATAAGCCGGCTCCCCTTTGTTGTATCTAGCCTTAGCGATTATTTCCTCCCCCCTCTTGGGGTGCCATGCCCCTCCTTATATATGTTGAAGGGACGGGTTACATGACTAGTCCTAGTAGGATTAGGATTACTCTATTACAAGTGGAGTCCTAGTCTTGCTTCCTTTGTAGGAGAATATTCCTTATGCCTTTCCTCTTAAGCCGGCCCACCATAACATGAGCCGGCCTTCTGGGCCTTGGGCCTAGTCCTCCATCTGACCCGCCGTCGGGTCATTAGTGAGTCGCAATATTAGGCGGGTTGTCCGTAAACCGCCAGGTCCGGGTGGGTCGCCAGTGAGTTGCCAAGTTCCAGCCGGGTCTCTAGTGAGTCGCCAACTCCGGCCGGGTCATACCGTGGGGTATATCCCCGACATTAGCCCCCAGTTTAATTTGGATTTATCCATGTTAAACTGATCTTCAACATAAACACAAGAACAAATTTGACAGGTTGTACTCCGAGCTAAATATTCTTGTAAGCCGGCACCTGATCATCCTCCAGTCCTTGTTATTTATTTCTTCTAGAAAATCCGGGTCATTAGGCCAGCTTCATAATCAATTTGCTTGTAGAAGAAATATTGTAAATAAAGAATCCATTTGAGTTGGCCTTCAATGCTCTGACTTGACAAAAATATCGATCTTTGAAATATTCAACTGATATCCAGCCGGCTTGAAAATGTAGAACTTCCCTAGTTATGATTTCCAAAATCGTCGGGTTATAAAAACCGATAATTCCGAGTCATGATTATTACCAACACCGGTTCATGACTGTTACCAACGCCGGGTCAAAACTGAGAATTTTGAAGATTTCTCTCCCTCATATCCATATTACCTGTAGCACCCAAGTCTTGAGCTGAGCAAAGTGATGACTTAAGACTTGCTTCAATATAAATATTACCACTTTGAAGAAATCCATGTTGTTCATCTCAATCACTAGTCAGAACTGAGTATTCCACATATGTAGCCCCCAAGTGCCGGGTTGTCATGCTTGCAGCAACCTGGGACTTGAAATTGCCTTATGCTCATAAAAACTTCAACCAGTGTAGCCCCTAAGGGCCGGATTATTATGCAATAATGAGCAGGGACTTTGTATGTATGATCATGTAGATTCAAGAAGCAACGTGTAGCCCCCAAGGGCCAGCTCAGTAAGATAATATTGAGCTGGGACTTTATATATACTTCTTTGAAAAGAACATCATATGATGTAACCCCCGTCATGGGGCTTGCACCCACGACCACAAGGTTAAGAGCTTTGTGCTTTACCAACTGAGCAATGAGCCCTTCAATATAATGGATTAAGGCTTGTGTACCTTGAATTTTTGACAGGAGCAACTAGTAGCCCCCAAGGGCCGGCTCATTACAATGTGATGAGTCGGGTCTTCAAGAAGGCAAGAAAAAATGACTTTGCATTATCCCCCAAGTGCCATGGTGCATGCTGGCAGTGACATGGGACTTGCATATTTGATGTAATCTCAACTTGAATAATGTAGCCCCCAAGTGCCGGGTCGTAAGCCTGCAGCGACTCGGGACTATCCCTTCCATTGTACAATAAATTATATCCATTGATAAAATAATATCCATTGCGCTGAAATGACTTTGAAAACCTTAATCATAATACTGGTTATTGATAACCATAATAAAAATCCAGCCATGTTGGCTATTAAAGATTTGAATAATATAACCTGGTTTGAAAACCAGTTCCTGCAATATAAACCAGTATATTCATGCACACATGATACATGCTATGATGATGTAATGTATGATGCAATATATGATGATGTATGTGTATGATGAAATGTATGATGATGTATGTGTATGATGACAGAACACTTCAATGAAACTAGCCTGAGCCACTGGAAGGTACGTGCTTTCCGTGAGCCTGACTCACAGTACCCAATCGACATTTGAACCCAGATAAAGTCAGGTCTTGCTTTATAGACTTATCAGGAGTACGCAGGGTCAGAGTAACAGCATACATCATGGGCCGATTTATCCAAGTTTCAAGGAAGGCGGCTTATGAAGCCTAGATCTATCCTGACTATCTGTAAGCCGTGCTCTCGCATGACAAACCGCCATTTGAACCTTAACAAGCTCATGATCTTTGGTCGAATACACCGTAAAAGATTGATCGTTAAGAGTTTGGTGGGTCAATCAGGATTACCCGATGGAGTTGAAGCAGCTAGCTACAGGTAGGATGACCCGGAAAGGTTATATTCTCTTTGGTCGAAAACCCCTAGGTTTGAATATAACCTGGTCAAAAGGGTAGTCACGCTATGTTCTCTTTGGTCGAATAAGCCTATGTTTGAATAGGAAGCCCCCAAGTGACATAATTGTGGCATTGCGCAGATCAAGAGGGATATTCACAGCTATGATTCGAATACGATTACGAAGCCCCCAAGTGACCATAATAAGATGAGCCCATAAGGCAGGATACCCATGTTTGAACCGCGCATCATGGCAGCAAATTCTCTTTGGCAACCTTTAATTTTTCTGAGAACTCAAACTTGCGAGAGATGGATTCTTTTTGAACCGGAGTTTGAGCCGGATATTGAGAGCTTCAAAGCTTTCGCGAGAAAAAAGATTTCCTTTGAACCGGATTTTAAACCGGAATTGCTTCATTTTGAGCCGGAAATTTTTTGACGGCCTTTAAATTTTCACCAATAGGGCAGTAACCTCCGGGGTCGGGTTATTTTTCCCTCCAATGACCCGGAGTTCTTGAATTCACTGAAACCGGCCAATTCTGCCGAGTAATGTCATTGTAGCCCCCGAGTCTTAAGACGACTCGAGGAGTTGTCATGAGATTCTCCATACTTGCCCGTGATATAAACCGGCATATAGCTGAACAGCGGAACGCCGTAATATGTTAAAGCTGGAAGCAAGGTGGTGAATTAATGATCTCCGCAACCCTCATTATATATCCTTTAGCGTCGATAACACGATGTAAATCCTCCGAAACTTGGGGTTGACCGTGGCGGGTTATAAATGACCCCGTATGATTTGTGTCAGTAACCCGGCCAGCTGTTTATCCCAGCTGGTTGTTTAACCAAAATGCAGTGGCGGTGATTTGTATGCCTATCCAATGAGCCATTTGGTGGAGGCAGAGGCTGACACTATATCATGACCTTCTTCAGATTTGTTGTAATAGACTGGGCAGCAGGAGCGGCGACTCGCACGCGCTCGTTAAGCAACTTGTGCACACAGGTGCGGCTCGGTTTGTTGATGTAGACCGGACTGCGAGGGACGGACGATAAAGATAACCGTAGCATTAGAGGCGGCACATACAGATGAGTTGGTCGCAGTGTTGTAAGTCGGCCGCGGGGGCAAACGGGTGAGTTATCTGTGGTGTTGTAAACCGGCGCAGACGGGTGAGTCGGCCGTGGTGTTGTTGTAGACTAAGCCATAGAGGCGGCGGTTTGCACACACATTTGTTGAATAATGCGGCATGGATGGATGCTGGTGCTTGATAATATTGGCGCGAGCTTTATATCCGTTACATAACGATCATTCTTGCAGTGAATAATTGTCCTGCATAGAAAACATCGCGAGGCAGAGCAATTGTTCTTGAATGACTTAATATGTGCTTAAAAAGTAGATAAGGCAGATTGCACCTGGAATTTTCCTCGGGCGTTGATACGTCTCCGTCGTATCTATAATTTTTTATTGTTCCATGCCAATATTATGCAACTTTCATATACTTTTTGGCAACTTTTTATACTATTTTTGGGACTAACATATTGATCCAGTGCCCAGTGCCAGTTCCTGTTTGTTGCATGTTTTTGGTTTCGCAGAATATCCATATCAAACAGAATCCAAACGGGATAAAAACGGACGGAGATTATTTTTGGAATATTTGGAAAATCTAGGAGAAAGATCAATGCGAAACGGTGCCCGAGGTGGCCACGAGGCAGGGGCCGCGCCTGCCCCCCTGGGCGCGCCCCTGACCCTCATGGGCCACCCGCAAGGCGGTTGATGCCCTTCTTCGGCCGCAAGAAAGCTAATTTTTGGTAAAAAATCACGGCGAAGGTTTCAGTCCAATCGGAGTTACGGATCTCCATATATACACAAAACGGTGAAAGGGCAGCGGGGAGGAACGCAGAAACAGAGAGAAACAGAGATATAGATCCAATTTCGGAGGGGCTCTCGCCCCTCCCACGCCATGGAGACCATGGACCAGAGGGGAAACCCTTCTCCCATCTAGGGAGAAGGTCAAGGAAGAAGAAGGAGGAGGGGGGCTCTCTCCCCCTCGCTTCCGGTGGCGCTGGAACGCCGCCGGGGGCCATCATCATCACCGCAATCTACACCAACACCTGCGCCATCTTCACCAACATCTCCATCACCTTCCCCCCTCTATCTACAGTGGTTGTAAGTTCTTCAAACATGCATGAGAATGCCATAAACAGATTCTTCATATTTTTCTGATCATTTTCCATATATAATTTATTTCATTCTGAGCTACGGTTGATTTTATATGATTTTCAGAAGTTTTGGGTATTTTCTAAAAATAATAAATCATTTCTGATTTATTTCAAAATTCCATAAAGTAATTACTGCATCAGCCTGATGTCATGATGATGTCAGCAAGTTAACAGGGCTGGTCCGGGTCAAACCTGACCAGAGGGGCCCATTAGTCAGTGTCACATTGCTGGCTCGTGTGGCTGACAGGTGGGCCCGGTCAACGGCCACGTCAGCAGGGTCAATTCTGACGCATGGGTCCACTGGAATCAGATTAGGTCTAACTAATTTCATTAGTAGGTTAATTAAACCGGTGGGGCCCGGCTGTCATTGGCCCAGGTGTTAACCTAAATGGCAATTAGTTCCTAATGGCCGGATTAGGCCGGCGGTTACTCGCCGGCGTAAGCAGAGGCGGCGGCGTTGCCCGTCTGGCCAACTCCGGCTACGGGAGCAAGCGGGGCTGGTCTCGTTGGAACGGCCGCGATGCGGCGCGTCCAACGGTGGTGGTTGCAGGGGCTGGGGCGGCCGGAGACGACGGCGAGGAGCTCGGCCGTGGCGGCCGACTTTCGGGTGTGCGCGGGAACACGGCTGCACTGTGCAAACTGGCGGGGTGAAGCACTGGAGATGGTCTACGCAGTGCAGCGAGCTCGGTGGACATGCGCCCGGGACCAAATGGTCACTGAAGCGTCGGCGGCGGCGAGCGCAGGCGGCGGCGGGGTTCGGTCATCGGCGAAACGGCGACTAGGCATGCAACCGAGAAAACGGAGAGGGGAAGGAGGAGCAGGGCAGCGAGGCGGATCTCTGGCGGCCGAGGAGGGAAAAGCGGCGCGGGCGGCGCTTTGGGGCCCTTCCGGTAGCGTGGCTCGGTGAGGAGGTAGGGAACGAGGTGGCGGAGCTCGGGGATAGCTCGGGGCGGCTCAGGGAACACGGTGGACGCGGTGACAACGAGCGGCGGCGACAGTCTCGCTCGGGTGGCTGCGGGCGCGAGCGCTGGGGGGAGAGGGAGGAACCAGAGAGGGGGGAAGAAGCAGGGGTGTCGTGGCGCTCTTGGCGCCCTCCAGCAGCAGCGGCGGCAAGCAGGAGGTGGATGCGCGGCGGTGCGCGCGCGTCGGACACGTGCCCGTCCTTCTGGCAGGGAGGAAGACGACATGAGGAGGCCAGTGGGCTGGCCAACTGGGCCGCGACAGGTAAGCCAGGTAAGGTTTCTGCTCTTTTTTTATCTTCTGTTCTATTTTCTTTTTATTTATTTCTTTCTGCCACTGTTTTGAATTCAGACAAATTCAAACAATGCCAAAAAAATTCTGAAATATTATATGATACAAGTATGGACGCTACTAAAAGCACATAATTGATTTCAGAAGTATTTGAATTTATATTCTAAATATATGAATATAGATTCAAACTAAAATACAATAGTGATTTAAATTCAGTGCCCAAAATATTCCATAAAAATGTTCATCATTTTTGGTTGGGCTCAAAACCATTGCCAAAATATAACCAACATTATTTAAGGCTATTTTGGAAACATTGAATGCATTTTTAGGGTTTTTCCCCTTAATTGATTTTGAGGCTTTGAAATTCCCTCAATTCCAATTTCTTGAATTTAACAAGATGCATGATGCTGATGCAACTAGTTACACACAAATTCTAGGGTTGTGACAATCCAGCATGCATCTAGTGTATTAAGTTCATGGAAAAACAGAGTAATGCAATAAGAAAAATGACATGATGTAGACAAGATCCGTTTATCTATGGCGGTAGATATAGATCTCGTCTTTTTATCCTTAGTAGCAACGATACATACATGTCGGTTCCCTTTCTGTCACTGGGATCAACCACCATAAGATCGAACCCACTACCGGGCACCTCTTCCCATTGCAAGATAAATAGATCAAGTTGGCCAAACAAAACCCAAATATCGGAGAAGAAATACGAGGCTATAAGAGATGATGCATATAAGAGATCATGCATATAAGAGATCAAAGAAACTCAAATAACTTTCATGGATATAAAAAGATATAACTGATCATAAACTCGAAGTTCATCAGATCCCAACAAACACACCGCAAAAGAGTTACATCATATGGATCTCCAAGACACCATTGTATTGAGAATTCAGCGAGAGAGAGAGAGAGAGAAAGCCATCTAGCTACTAACTACGGACCCGAAGGTCTACAAAGAACTACTCACGCATCATCGGAGAGGCACCAATGGAAGTGGTGAACCCCTCCGTGATGGTGTCTAGATTGGATCTGGTGGTTCTGTACTCTACGGCAGCTGGATTAATATTTCGTTGATGCTTCTAGGGTTCTGGTATTTTTGGGGTATTTATAGAGCAAAGAGGCAGTCCGGGGGCACCTGAGGTGGGCACAACCCACCAGGGCGCGCCTGGGCCTCCTGGAGCACCCTGGTGGGTTGTGCCCCCCTTGGGGCACCCCCCAGGTGCAACCAGGGCCCATTGCCTTCCTTCTGGCCCAGAGAAAATCATCATGGATTTTCGTGGAATTTGGACTCCGTTTGATATTGATTTCCTGTGATGTAAAAAACATGGAAAAACAGCAACTGGCACTTGGCACTATGTCAATAGGTTAGTACCAAAAAATGATATAAAATGACTATAAAATGATTATAAAACATCCAAGATTGATAATAAAACAACATGGAACAATCAAACATTATAGATATGTTGGAGACGTATCACTTGGGCATCCCCAAGCTTTAGCTTTTTTGTTTGCTTAATTCCTTTTATATCACGGTTTCCCTAAACCTTAAAAACTTCATCCACACAAAACTCAACAAGAACTCGTGAGATAAGTTAGTATAAACCAATGCAAAACCTTATCATTGTCTACTGTAGCAAATCACTAAAATTATTATTCAACATTGCATACTAAATGCCTCTGCACATTTAATACTCCTATCCTCAAATAGAATCATTAAACAAGCAAACATAACAACAATCTGCCAAAACAGTACAGTCTGTAAAGAATGCAAGAGTATCAATACTTCCCTAACTCAAAAAGTTATGAAAATTTACCACACTGTAGAAAATTTATCAGAGCTTATTATGCAAAAAAATTCATCATTTCATCACATTCTGACTTTTCTAGGGAATTTTTGCAACAGCGATAAACTTTCTGTTTTCAAACAGCAACATGTAGACTTGTCAAATAAGCATGGCAAAGGCTATCATTGCCACTTTTATTGAAATAAAAGATGCAAAACATTATTCTAAATAACAGCAAGAAAATCCTAACAAAATAAATTGACGCTCCAAGAAAAACACATATCATGTGACGAATGAAAACATAGCTCCAAGTGAGGTTACCGATAATGTTGGAGACCAAAGAGGGGATACCTTCCGAGGCATCCCCAAGCTTAGTTGCTTGGATATTCCTTGGATATTAACTTGTGGTGCCTTGGGCATCCCAAGCTTAGGGTCTTGTCACTCCTTATTCTCCTCATATCAACATCTCACCCAAAACTTGAAAACTTCAATCACACAAAACTTAACGGAACTTTGTGAGATAGGTTAGTATGATAAAGAGCAAACCATTTCACTTTGGTACTGTCAAAGACAAGATTAATAATTTTTCTCACACAGTGCCTACTGTAGCATATCATTTCCACAATTTATATTGAGTAATATAAGCCATAGAAACTAGAAAGCAAGCAAACTATGGATTGAAAACAGAATCTATCAAAAACAGAACAGTCTATCATGATCTGGATAACTACCATACTTCTGCTGCTACCAAAATTATGAAAAAATTAGGACCATGTGAGCAATTTGTATATTAAACTTATTCAAAAAGAATCAACTCAAAATCACTCTTCTGTTAAAAATTAGACTTAGTTTCGTGAGTGCAAGAGTTTCTGTTTTTCAGCAGGGTCAAATCAACTTTCACCCAACATGATCCCAAAGGATTTACTTGGCACTTTATTGAAACAAAAGCAATAAAACATGATTACTACAGTACCTTAATCATGTTAACACGTAAAAACAGTAGGTAAAAGTGTTGGGTTGTCTCCCAACAAGCGCTTTTCTTTAATGCCTTTTAAGCTAGGCATGATGATTTCAATGATGCTCGCATAAAAGATAAGAATTGAAACATAAAGAGAGCATCATGAAGCATATGAATAGCACATTTAGGTCTAAAACACTTCCTATGCATAGGTATTTTGTGAGCAAACAACTTATGGGAACAAGAATCAACTAGCATAGGAAGGCAAAACAAGTGCAACTTCAAAACAATCAACACATAGAGAAGAAACTTGATATTATTGAGATATGTAAGAGAGTTCTTTCCTCATAATAATTTTCAGAAACATCATGAATGGATTCAACAATATAACCATCACATACAGCACTCTTCTCATGATGCACATGCATAGAAGATTTATCACTCTTTATGGCATACATGTCATCATAATAATCATCATAGGTAGCAACTTCATTGTCATAATCAATTGAAACCACTTCCAAAATAGTGGACGTATCACTAAATAAAGTCATGACCTCTCTGAATCCACTTTCATCAATATTTTAATAATATTCAACACCCTCCAAAATAGTGGGATCACTACTACCTAGAGTTCACACTCTTCCAAACCCACTTTTATCAATGTAATCATCATAAATAGGAGGCATGCTATCATCATAATAAATTTTCTTATCGAAAGTAGAAGGAATCAAAGGATCATATTCATTAAGCAAAGCATCCCCAAGCTTAGGACAAGCATTATTTCGAGTAAATAAATCTTCAAACATGTCATACTCATTAAACATACCATCCCCAAGCTTGTGGTTTTGCATATCATCACAATCCTTCTTACCAATAGCATGAATGGCACCAATAGTATAGCAAACATAATTATCATATTCTTCCAAGAAAGTGCTAAAAATATTTTCAATATCATAAGGGATATCATTATCTTCCCAAACATAATCATCACAACAAGCAATAGGCATAACAAAATCATCATCAAGTGCCTCATCTTCCAAAATTATTTTTGATTCATTTTCATGAGGCACAACAATAATATGGGCAACACTATCTGGGAGAGATACCTTTTTACCTCTATTCTTTCTTATTTTCTTCTTCTTCACCACATCATGTGTGGGTTTAATTAATCTTTTAAGGCTTCTTATTGATGAGATTGGTTGGATAGGAAGCTCCTCCTCGTGAGCTGATTCATCATAATAAACACTAGGAGGGTTTTGGGAAATATTTTCCCTTTCATTAGTAATCTCTTCATATTCTATTTGTTTTCTTGACTTTAGATACTCAATGCAATTTACCGCACAAAACATATAAATTTCCTCTAGATCAAAATAAAGAAATCTCTCGATATTAAATTTTGGAATACTCTTAGTTATACGTTTCATTTCTTCATACCCCAAAAGAAGACTAAGCTCTTTATGATGCTCAAGGGTAATCAAGTTATCACAATTTTTGGAAACGATTTGATCATGAAAGAGTTTGCATTGGAGATTTAAATGACCATGTTCATTGCAAAGTTCACAAGTATGGCGAAAAAATTAAATCTTTCAGCACAATCATCTAGCCTCTCTTGCAACTTTTTTGTTTCTAAATATTTATGCTGCTTACAGAAACTATCTTCCCTTTTTGGTGTGCAAAGGCACACCCAATTCACTTCGCAAAAAGTGACATGCTTATAAGAAACATTTTTGTCATGACTTGTGCAATCATCATTAGCATTTTGGATATTCAAAGAATTCACACTAAAAACATTGCAATCCTGCTCGTCATTCAAATATTTTGTGCCAAGCATTTTATTGACTTCTTCTTCTAAAATTTGAGCATAATTTTCCAACCATCATTTTCAAGAAAGATATTATAAAGATGATCAATAATATGATGCAACCTCAATTCCAATTTTTTGTAGTTTTCTTTTATAAACCAAACTAGTGATAAAACAAGAAACTAAAAGATTCAATTACAAGATCTAAAGATATACCTTCAAGCACTCACCTCCCCGGCAACGGCGCCAGAAAAGAGCTTGATGTCTACTACGCAACTTTATTTTCGTAGACTCGTGTTGGGACTCCAAGCGCAAAGTTTTATAGGACAGTAGCAATTTTCCCTCAAGTGGATGACCTAAGGTTTATCAATCCATGGGAGGTGTAGGATGAAGATGGTCTCTCTCGAACAACCCTGCAACCAAATACAAGAAATCTCTTGTGTGCCCAACACACCCAATACAATGGCAAACTGTATAGGTGCACTAGTTCGGCGAAGAGATGGTGATAAAAGTGTAATATTGATGGTAGAAATATATTTTTATAATCTGAATAAATAAGAACAACAAGCAAATAGTAAACGGGCACAAAAAATGCATTGCAATGCTTAGAAACAAGGCCTAGGGTCCGTACATTCGCTAGTGCAATCTCTCAACAATGCTAATATAATTGGATCATATAACCACCCCTCAAAGTGCGACGAAGAATCACTCCAAAGTTCCTATCTAGCGGACAACATAAGAATAAATTGTTTGTAGGGTGCTGGTGTCAAAACCGGCAGATCTCGGGTAGGGGGTCCCGAACTGTGCGTCTAAGGATCGAAGGTAACAGGAGGCAGGGACACTATGTTTACCCAGGTTCAGGCCCTCTTGATGGAGGTAATACCCTACTTCCTTCTTGATTGACTTTGATGAGTATAGGGGTTACAAGAGTTGATCTACCTCGAGATCGTAATGGCTAAACCCTAGATGTCTAGCATGTATGGTTGTGATTGCCTCTACGGACTAAACCCTCCAGTTTATATAGACACCGGAGGGGGCTAGGGTTGTATAGAGTCAGTTTACAGAGAAAGGAATCTTCATATCCGAACGCCAAGCTTGCCATCCACGCAAAGCAGAGTCCCATCCGGACACGGGGGAAAGTCTTCTATCTTGTATCTTCGCGGCCCATTAGTCTGGCCCATGTTGCATAGCCCGGACGCCCGAGGACCCCCTAATCCAGGACTCCCTCAATAGCCCGTGAACCAGGCTTCAATGACGATGTGTCCGGCGCGCAGATTGTCTTCCACATTGCAAGGCGGGTTCCTCCTCTGAATACTTTAAAGTAGTTGATCAACAAGAACTATGTCCGGTTCTTTTTAACAGTCACAACCTCACTGCCATAAGGGCATAATACTTAATCAAAAAACACGATATGTCTTTACTGATAGTTTTCGCTGGCGAGACGTTATGTCTGGCCTCTTTATTATTTTGAATCGCTTTTCAATCTCCCGTTTCGCGTTTAGAGACGTAGATTCCGGCGACACGTCTTGTCAAAACAGAGATCGTGTCCCCCTATCAAGGGATCCTCATCAATACGGGTTTGGGTAATCCAACGTGCCGTCCGCACGACCCCTTAGGAATAGGCGAGTTTAAGGCTCGTGGGGGACGCTCTATATTCACTGCCTTTATAAGGAGATAAGAATCCACCTTTTCACCCCACTCCTTGTTCTTCCTCAGCCCATTCGCCCTCGAGCTCCAGCGCCCAAGCTTCAATCCCTTCCGTCCCCAGAAAACACTCTAGCCATGTCCGGATCTGGAGTGCAGGGCAAGTGGATGGCCTCCTCCGTCACGGAGGAGAACATCAAGGAGCTCCGGGAAGCGGGGTGCTTATCCAAGGAAATCGCTCACCGGCTTCCGGCCAAGAAGCAGATCGTCCCTACTCCGGAGCCCCATGAGAGGGTAGTATTTATCCCTCATTTCCTTCTTGGATTAGGGTTTCCCCTCCATCCTTTCGTCCGTGGGCTTATGTTTACTACGGGCTAGATTTCCATGATCTCGCCCCAAATTCCTTCCTCAACATTCCGGCGTTCATCGTCGTGTGCGAGGCATTCCTTCGCATCCCTCCCCACTTCGTCCTATTGCTCAAGGTCTTCAATGTGAAGCCAAAAGTGGTGGATGGTCAACATGTGGAGTGCGGCGGCGCCATGGTGAGCAAGCTCCCCAACGTCACTTGGCCCAAAGGCACCTTCGTGGAGACCGTGAAGGGGTGGCAGCAGGAGTGGTTCTACGTCACGGAACCCCGTGACTCCACATCGGCCGCTTCTCCCGAGTTCAAGTCCGGGCCTCCACTGCGGCTGACATCCTGGCTCAACAAGGGCCTGGACTGGGCATCATCCGACGAGGTGACGATGCTGCAGAAGCGCATCAAGAGTATGGTAGACAAGAATACCAGTCTTGCCAGCGTGATCCAGGTAATGCTCTTTCGCCGGATTCTCCCCTGCCAAGGCCGGACTCAGCACATGTGCGAGTTGGACCCGGCTGGTCCCCAGACCTTGCAGTGATTCTTCGGCACGAAGCACGAAGACATGTGGAAGCTAATGTTCAGGACCCAAAAGACATGGCCGAAAACAACCAATGACCTCAGCCTCGACTGTACTCACGCAACGTCTCCCGTAAGTTTTTATGATAACTTTACTATTTGTAAATCCAAGGGGCATACTAAGCTTTCCACTCTTCCCACAGAGCTGGACGAAGAAGGCGGAGCGGATTCACTGTCCGACTCTGCTACCCGAAGACCCAGCCATCCCTTTGTTAACTAGGATGCTGGTTCCGGCGCCAAATCAGGCGCTGGAAAAGAAGGCCAAGAAGAAGGGCAAGGAGGCCAAAAGTGGCCTCCGCCGTAAAGGTGCTTCAAACGTAATGTCCGAAGACACCAAGACTCACTCCTCCCCTGACAAAGACGAAGGGGAGGAGGAGGAGAGTAATTCTCCCCTTAAAGGGGGAAAGAAGAAAAGGGGGGCTTCCGCGGATCTGGAGGCAAAGGCGTCCAGGAAAGGGAGAATCTCCCTCATGGACGACTCCGAATCAGACGCCGATGAGTGGCGCCCCAGGCCGAAGCCCTGGCCGGATCGTAAGTACCCCAAAGGCACTTGTACTTATATATTCATCTGGTTTTCCGCCTTGTGATTTTAATATACTGAATTACGTGCTGCAGTCCGGCTCGCGTCCTCCCCGGCAATCCTCATCTTCGGGGAATTCGCTGGATCCGAACGTGATGGATAGCGGGTCGCCTCCACCGGCCTCCTCCCCCACAGCTACGGACAATGCCGAAGTATTGTCCCGAAGGACCCTTCCGGGTAAGGGAGAGGTGCGAAAAGCCGCCAAGGTGGTGACAGAGGGCGATACCTCTGCTGCCGGAAACATGGGGGAATCGACCCCCATGGAGACTGGCGACGGGGGCCATGCCCAATTCGGCCCCCAACCGAATATTATTCCGGAGACCCATACGGCTCTGGAATCAGGTGATCAGCAGCCTCCTTCGAAAGAGGGGGGGGGTGCGCCAATCCCACTGGCGACCTCTGTCAATCGAGAGGCGCCGGATACTCTAGTGGAAGCGCTTCAGAATGCCACCATTGTGGAAGAAAATCGTACCCTTATGGGTACGGTGGTTGAAAGGGTTCGGTCCGCTAAAAGCGGATTGAACGAGGCCTACACTAGCCTTCTAAGAGGCTTTGAGGTATGTAATATAATGCCTTTTAGCTATATAAGAAAAATGTCTGTGTATAGATAGTAGCCCCTGAGACTCTGTTCGGTGTTCACAAAGAAAGGCCGAATAGAGGATCTAATGACTCGTACAGGAGATTAACATACATATCTATTTGAATCAAACAGGGTGCGATGCAGGCATCAGCTTCCCATGCCGCCGAAGAGTCTGAGCTGAGGCAGAAGTTAGCGGAAAAGCAAGGTATGCGATACCACAAATGCGTCTGAAATAATATCAGCAATAATTTCTCATCTGAATGAGTGTTATAACTTTGCTCATAGCTGACGCGTCTGAGGTCGAGACCCTCAAGAGTGCGCTGGCCGAGGCCAAGAAAGAGGCGGAGGAGGAACGAGCCGTCCGCCTAAAACATGAGTCAAGGGTGGAGGAAGTCCAGGAAGAGCTCAAGGATGCTATAAGAAAATGTGAGTCCTTAGAGCGCAAAATTTTGGATCAAAAATCCGAACTTGCTAAGGCCCTCCAAAGTGCACATGAGGCCCGGACTGAAGCCCAGAACGCCTGCCGAGAGATCAAAGAGGCAAAGCAGACTGCGGCTGGTAAGGCCTTTAATATGTAGAGCAAATTTGTTACAAGGAAATACATCTTACTGACCCGGATTTGGAGTTCTCCAGGAGCGTTTGCGGACCTGCCACGGAGTGTTGCCGACGATGCTGCGGAGTTCTTCTGACTCGAAGAGGGGAGCTCGACGGAAAAACTATTATGGTCGCAGTACCTTGCGCCTGAGCATCCCGTGCCCCTCAGCGATCAGCTGAAGCAGTTGACCGAACTGCATAGGGTGGCCGGATTGGCCATGAGGGATTTTATAATCCGTCTGTGGCCTGCCGAACCCATACCTAGCAGCTACTTCGGGCTCGTGAAGCGGCTGGTCAGTGCCTGCCCCCGTCTTGATGCCGTGAAGCGGTCGGTCTGCATCGAAGGTGCGCTGATGGCCTTCACCCGTGTCAAAGTGCAGTGGGCGAAGATGAACACCGTCAAGCTCGCAACCGAGGGACCGCCCGTAGGCAAAGAGCACCGCACGCCGGAGCGGTACTTCGATGATGTCCTGGAAGGATCCCGCATTGTAGAGGGCCAGTGTTCGAAGGACATCATTTTTGAATGAATGTATCTATGTATTCCAATCCTGTATTATGAACAAGGCTTATGCATGAGATGTTGCTTGTTTTACTTTAAAATATCTCCTCCTGTGTGACCGCTTACGACATCTGAGAGTTGGCCAGTCGTCGGCTTCAGCCCCCATGTAGGTAGTACTGGGGTGTTCAGGATAGCACTTAAACACACTTGACCCAACGTCGTGGTCCGTGAAGGAGGTGTTAGTGCGGCGAACCAGGCAATCGGACTATGTGGCTTTATCACTCTCACTTAGCCATAGGAGTTTTACAATGAGAGTGTGGGCGCGGCCCCTAGTATTTTTCGATTATCCGCACTTGGGCGTTGTGGATGCCCGGCCGGGTGAAGGCCGGCCTGTCGCGTAATGCGGAAAAATCGCAAGAGATTTATACTTAGTCACCGAATAGCTGACCAGCTCTCGCTGCATCATGACAGTCAGTTTTCGGCTTTCTCTAGTGAGGTGTTTGTCCGGATGAACCGGAAACACAATTTCTCCCTTTACTACCTTAGCCGAACAAGCGGAACATAAGGTAGTAACCACAGGAGCCGGGCAACCCAACTATTGACCAACGACATGATTCGGAGCCAATGCATATAATGCTATATTTGGGACGCCGAATTGTACTATAAAAGTGTTCGGACTTTATTTAGTATTTAAGAGATGTACGTGGCTCAATAGAGCCCCTGGCGATTTAAGTCGTACCAAGGTGTACATGACAATCAGACAAAAACAAGGAAATACAGATTAAGAAGTAGGCCAGTACCGCGTAGGTTGGGCTAGAAACTGTTTCCATTATAGTCTGATTGGTACGTCAAGACGTATTGGTAAAAATAGTGCGGCAAGCAACAAGGCTATTTTACATGCCGAGCACAAGGGGAAGCTGTGTATGTGTCCTGAAAACGGACGAGGTGATCTTTAAAGACCCTTTAGGTACTCTGCCGCCCATCTACGCTGCTTTTCTCCTTGGTGTATTGTCCTTCTAGAGGACCATCGATCGGTGTTTTCATGATAGGCCTCGAAAAGAGGCCTTGGTACCGTTGAAAAGGTGATGTGGGTTGTTAGGAACTGAAAAATAAAAAAGAAGAGAAAGAGGAAATATGAGTGTCCAGATAGGGTCTAGCCGTATTGTGGACTTTATCTTTATTATGCCTCCATCCTTTCCCATGGTATCTTTAGTGCGTAGTTATGTACGCGTGGTACATATGCCACAATTTGGTAGGGGCTGAGACGGAGGCCAAATTGCTAGTCGAGCTCCTAACGAGCTGGACTGTCGTGCTGCGGGGTACTCCAGACTCGTTTCATAGTGTCCGGGGGCTTTACTGTCGATGTATTATTTGGTATGATAAGGCCGATCTGTACTTTCCCTGCCAGGGCCACGGTGTGCTCCTCAGTGCGGAGGCAGTGTTCCATATTTCCATTGACTGTTATAACACCGCGGGGTCCGGGCATCTTGAGTTTGACATAGGCATAGTGTGGGACCGCGTTGAAACGAGCGAACGCGGTTCGTCCGAGCAGCGCATGGTAGCCACTGCGAAAAAGGACGATGTCGAAGATCAATTCTTCGCTTCGGAAGTTGTCCGGCGAACCGAAGACAACCTCCAGTGTGATTGAGCCCGTGCAGCAGGCCTCTACACCAGGTATTACTCCCTTAAAGGTGGTTTTTGTGGGCTTGATTCTTGAAGGATCAATACCCATTTTGCAGACTGTGTCTTGATAGAGCAGGTTAAGGCTGCTGCCGCCGTCCATGAGGACTCGCGTGAGATGGAATCCGTCGATGATTGGATCGAGGACCAGAGCTGCCGAACCTCCATGACGGATACTGGTTGGGTGGTCCTTTTGATCGAAGGTGATCGGGCAAGCCGACCATGGTTTGAGGCGATCGGCTCTATGGCGTAGACGTCCCGTATGCGCTCCCTCTTAGGGATATGTGTGACATATATCATATTCACTGTTTTTACCTCGGGGGAAATTGCTTCTGTCCCCCTGTGTTCGGTTGACGAGGCTCATGGTCATCGTCGTCGTTGGGTGACCCTTTCCCCTTGTGTTCGGCGTTGAGTTTGCCGGCCTGTTTAAAGACCTAACAATTTCTGTTGGTATGACTGGCAGGTTTATCGGGGGTGCCATGAATCTGGCAAGGCCAATCAAGTATTCTGTCCAAGCTGGATGAGCCCTCTCTGTTTCTTTTGAATGGCTTCTTCCGCTGACCGGACTTGGAGCCGTTGAATCCAGTGTTGACCGCCATGTCTTCGGTATTGTCATTGTTGCTTCGGCGCTTGTGTTTGTTGCGTCGGGGCCTGCCGTTGCTATTCCTCGCTTCGGAAGTGCCAGGTTCGCTTGTACTATTACTGCTACGGGCTAGCCAGCTATCTTCGCCCGCGCAAAAGCGGGTCATGACTGTTGTCAAGGCTGCCATGGACTTCGGCTTCTCTTGGCCGAGGTGTCGGGCGAGCCATTCATCGCGAATGCTATGTTTAAAGGCTGCAAGGGCTTCGGCGTCTGGACAATCGACAATCTGGTTCTTTTTAATGAGGAACCTAGTCCAGAATTTTCTGGATGACTCTCCGGGTTGCTGGACAATATGACTGAGGTCATCAGCATCTGGAGGCCGGATATAGGTGCCTTGGAAGTTGTCTCTAAAGGAATCCTCCTGTTCTTCCCAGCTTCCAATGGATTTTTCTGGGAGGCTGTTTAACCAGTGTCGAGCTGGCCCCATAAGTTTTAGGGGAAGGTATTTGATGGCGTGTAGATCTTCACCGCGAGCCATGTGAATGTGGAGAAGAAAATCTTCAATCCATACTGCGGGATCTGTTGTGCCATCGTATGATTCGATGTTCACTGGTTTAAACCCTTTTGGGAACTGGTGCTCCATTACCTCATCGGTGAAGCATAGGGGGTGTGCGGCGCCTTTGTATCGGGCCATGTCACAATGCAGTTCGGATGAAGTCCATATGCGGTTTTCGGCCCGGGCGTGTTTATGCTTCTCGCGCCTGGCTTGATAGCCGTCTTCTCGCGCCGGGACACGCCCCCGCGATCCGTAGATTGATCTAGTCTGACCTGCTCTATTTTCTAGGTCTTGTCGTAGGTCATATGTGTATCCCCGAGCTGTTGTTTTCTCTTCTTTTACGGCGAGGTGGTGCGGGCTGGTGTTTGGCTTGAGTTGCCGTTCTGTCCCGGCCACGTGGTGGTCGGTCAGGTCCGCCAGCCGTGTTACGTGCGGGTGGTATGGGCTCCAGCGCCTCATCGTCGAATTGGGGTAGTAGCTTACGCTTTTGGTAACTCTTTGTTGGGCGTTCGAGGCCATATTCTTCGGCTGCCAGGACATTAGTCCATCTGTCGTTGAGCAGATCTTGGTCAGCTTGAAGCTGCTGCCGCTTCTTTTTTAGGCTTCTTGCGGTGGCTATTAGCCGGCGCTTGAAGCGCTCTTGTTCGAGGGGTTCCTCTGGCACGATAAAATCTTCGTCACCAAGGCTCACGTCGTCCTCGGAGAGTGGTAGATAGTTACTATCCTCCGAGTCTTTGTTCCCTGCTTGCTCGTCAAGGTCAACTTGCCCGTCCTCCCGATCATTGTAACGCCCACGATGCGGCTATATCTCCCATGTGTCGAGGCACGACTTAGAGGCATAACCGCATAGTGGTTTTGTCGCAAGAAGGGTCATCTTCACACAATCCCATGTAATGAACAAGAATGGGATAAAGAGTTGGCTTACAATCGCCACTTCACACAATTCATGAATAAATATCATACATCATCCAAAATACAAACATATAGACCGACTACGGTCAAAATCCAGATGAAAATAAGATAACCCCAAATGCTAGATCCCCGATCGTCCCAACATTGCTCCACTACTGATCATCAGGAAAAGACACATAGTAACGACCACGTTCCTCGTCGAACTCCCACTTGAGATCGACGCCGTCATCTGCACTGGCATCGTCGGCACCTGCAACTGTTTTGGTAGAATCTGTGAGTCACGGGGACTCAGCAATCTCACACCCGCGAGATCAAGACTATTTAAGCTAGTAGGACAAGAAGGTGCAAAGAGGTGGAGCTGCAGCGACAAAAGCATATATGGTGGCTAACTTGCGCAAATGAGAGCGAGAAGAGAAGCAACGGAACGGACGTCATCTAGCAATGATCAAGAAGTGATCCTGAACACCTACTTACGTCATTCATAACACAGACCGTGTTCACTTCCCGGACTCCGCCGAGAAGAGACCATCACGGCTACACACGCACTTGGTGTATTTTAATTGGGTCAAGTGACAAGTTATCTACAACCGGACATTAACAAATTCCCATCTGCCTCATAACCGCGGGCACCGCTTTCGAAAGATATTACCCTGCAAGGGTGTCCCAACTTAGCCCATCATAAGCTCTCACGGTCAACGAAGGATAAACCTTCTCCCGGAAAGACCCGATCAGTCTCGGAATCCCGGTTTACAAGACATCTCGACAATGGTAAAACAAGACCAGCAAAGCCACCCGAATGTGCCGACAAATCCCGATAGGAGCTGCACATATCTCGTTCTCAGGGCACACCGGATGAGACATCCTACGAGTAAAACGAGACCTCGAGTTTCCAGGAGGGGGCCCCGCAGTCTGCTCAGTTCGGACCAACACTCGAAGGAGCACTGGCCCGGGGGGGTTAAAATAAGATGACCCTCGGGCTCGCGAAAACGCGGGGGAAAAGGCTTAGGTGGCAAATAGTAAAACCAAAGTTGGGCCTTGCTGGAGGAATTTTATTCAAGGCGAACTGTCAAGGGGGTCCCATAAATCACCCGACCGTGTAAGGAACGCAAACTCAAGGAACATAATCCCGGTATAACAGTAACTAGGGCGGCAAGAGTGGAACAAAACACCAGGCATAAGGCCGAGCCTTCCACCCTTTACCAAATATATAGATGCATTAATTAAATAAGAGATATTGTGATATCCCAACATAACCATGTTCCGACATGGAACAAACTTCAACTTCACCTGCAACTAGCAACGCTATAAGAAGGGCTGAGCAAAAGCGGTAACTTAGCCAAACAATGGTTTGCTAGGAAAGGAAGGTTAGGGCTGACATGGCTAAAATGGGAGACATGATATAGCAAGTGATAGGTAGCGAGCATGGCAATAGAGCGAACAACTAGCATAGCAAAGATAGAAGTGATTTCGAGGGGTGGTCATCTTGCCTGCAAGATTCTTAGAGTTGTCGAAAGCTTGATCCTCGTAAGCGTACTCGACAGGTTCCTCGTTCACGAACTCGTCTCCCGGCTCTACCCAAGACAAGAACACAACAAACGGAACCACAATCAACAACGAGAAATGCGCAAGCAACATGATGCAAAACATGTATGATATGCAAGATATGATATGCGATGCATATGCGTGCTCCGGAAGGAAAATGATGAACATGGCAGTAACTTGGCAAACCAAGCATGCCACTGGAAAGATGAGATGATTTCGGTCGAAATCGATATAAAGATCACCGGAATCGGATGCACGGTTTGCAAATGGCAAGCAAAACAAGAATGACACTAATCTGCGATAAACAGCAAGATAGCACTTAAAATACAACAAGTAACAATGCTACAGCACCCCAACATAGCAACACAGCACATGGAAGTAATCTACAGGAGATGCTTGACAAAAGATGAACACTGAGGTACGGCTAGTTCACAACATATCAAGCTCAAACAAGCATGGCAAAAGTGCAAAAGATTACAGGTTCACAGACTTGGTGAAAAACTGGACATGGCAGTAAACAGCATCAGGTAGCAATGTTCAGAGCACGAAACCAACATGCTACAGGAACTTAACATAGCAAAACAAGGCATGGTAGTGTTTTACTAAATGCACATGACAAAAGTCCCTTACTGACCATAAGCCAAAAAGAAACAGAAGATATGATGGCAAGCATGTAAATATAGCAAGTTTCGTTATCAGGTTCCAGACTTGGCAGAAAACAGAGCATGGCAGAAATATTAATATGTAGGTCTTTTTTTGAGCTTGATGCACTCACTACAGAGCAAAGCAGGACAAACCAAGCATACCTACAGCAAGATGGCATGTTTATGAAGCTATACATGGCAAGAACAAATGCATAGCATGAATGGATCAACTACAATAAGCTTGGCAAAAATGCATATCATGTTAAAAATCTGCCAGAAATATTTTATAGCAAAAGTAGAGCAAGCTTGAGTCATGTTATGGTACTCCATAATTGCAAACAATTGCATGAATGCATCAATTACAACTATAGCTACAAAACATCCTTACTGAACATCCCCAAAATATGCATGGATCTCTCTGTAGCATCAATTTTACATGGCAACAAAATTACAGCAGACAAGGACTTAGAGAAATCACTAAGTCCCTGAAATCAGAAATATTACGGGGCCTATTTTGCATGCTTGTGCTAGTCACCACAGAGATCACAAAAATACATGGACTACACCACTGGAAAGATGGAATTGCATACTTCAAAACACATGTAGAGCTCATGCTCAAAAGATGCACAGATTAAATGATACATAAATGACAAATCTCCAAGTTCTGTCAAGAACCAGAGAATAACAGCAACTAGCCCTCTTCCAACGAAGATTTGGGCATCAAGATGACCTCTAATGAACATGGTGCAATTGAACAAAATGAAGAGCATCACGAGGCGAACAATTTGACATATTACACGCACAAATCGGATCTACATGCACAAAGTTATCGCATCGGGAACAGGAGCACTTGCTGATGGAATTCTGGGACTTGGAAGAAATAACGGGGGGTTCGAGAGAAAGTCGACGCGAGCACTGTACCAGATCCCGATCGGATCGGGCTCCCAAGCTCGTGCTCGATGGCGACGGCGAGGCAGGGGCCGTCGGGGCGGCGGACGGCGAGGGGAACCGGGGCCGGAGGAGGGGCGCCGGCGGGCG
>NC_057796.1:317454256-317463923 GCF_018294505.1 Triticum aestivum | reverse complement strand
AGCGGCGGCGCGTTTGTCCGGCGGGCGCTGGACGCGTCCGCCCGCGGAGAGGGGAAATTAGGGTTACGGGAGACTGCGATTTCGTTTTCGGGATGCCCACATATAAATAGGTAGAGGGAGCTAGGAGGCTCAAAATGAGGTGCGGTTTGCGCCCACACGATCGTGATCAAACGACCTAGAGCATGGAAGAGAGTTCGGTGGGTTTTGGGCTGGTTTTGGAGGGGGGTTTTGCTGGACACTCAAATGGACTTTGCGGATGCCCGGTTAACCGTTGGAGTACCAAACGACCTCCGAATGGAACGAAACTTGACCGGTAGTCTCCGGGTGGTATATTAAGACCACTTGACAAGCCTCGGTCCATTCCGAGAAAGTTTGACACACGCACACGAAAGAAAACTAGACGGGTGCACCGGAGGAGATAGGAGCGCCGGATTGGAAAACGGACAACGGGGAAAATGCTCGGATGCATGAGGCGAACACGTATGCGAATGCAATGCGCATGATGGCATGATATGAAAATGCATGACATAACAAAATACAAAACGAGACAACGGAGGGAAAAACATAACACATAGCCGAAAATGGCAAGAGTCGGAGTTACAAATATGGCAAGTTACATGCGGGGTGTTACAACACTCCACCACTACGAGAGGATCTCGTCCCGAGATCTAGGACTGAAAGAACTCCGGATATTCGGAACGGAGATGGTCCTCATGTTCCCAGGTGGCTTCCCGGTCGGAATGGTGCGACCACTTCACTTTTAGGAATTTGATAGACTTGTTGCGAGTCTTGCGCTCAGTTTCTTCAAGAATAGCAACGGGGTGCTCATGATAAGACAAATCTTCTTGGAGGTCAATCTCTTCGAAGTTGATAGTGCGCTCAGGCGTCTTGAAGCACTTGCGGAGCTGTGACACGTGGAACACATCGTGCACGTTCGCGAAGTTGGAAGGAAGCTCAAGTTGATAGGCGAGGTCGCCTCTTTTGCCAATGATCTTGAAAGGACCCACGTATCTAGGGGCAAGCTTCCCTTTGATACCGAAGCGACGAGTGCCTTTCATTGGAGAGACGCGGAGGTAGACATGGTCTCCGATCTCGAAAGCCAAATCATGATGCTTACTATCATAGAAACTCTTCTGACGCGATTGCGTGGCTTTGAGATTATCACGGATGACTTTACACATTTCTTCCGCTTCAGTGATTAAGTCATTGCCAAGAAGTTGGCGTTCACCAGTCTCTGACCAATTGAGAGGAGTACGGCACTTTCTGCCATAGAGAATCTCGAATGGGGCCTTGCCCGAACTCGCTTGGAAGCTGTTGTTGTAGGAGAATTCAGCATATGGAAGACAATCTTCCCATTTCATGCCAAAGGAAATGACACAAGCCCTGAGCATATCTTCAAGAATTTGATTGACTCACTCGACTTGGCCACTAGTTTGAGGATGGAAAGCTGTGCTGAAGCGAATGTTAGTGCCCATGGCCTTCTGGAAGGAGTCCCAGAACTTAGAGTTGAAGATGCTTCCACGATCTGAGGAAATCAATTGTGGAATGCCATGCAAAGAGACAATTCTGGAGGTGTAGAGCTCTGCCAGCTGAGCTGCTGTGATGGATTCTTTGATTGGAAGGAAATGAGCCACTTTAGAGAGCTTGTCGATGACAACAAAGATAGCATCATTTCCGCGCTTGGACTTAGGAAATCCAGTCACGAAGTCCATTTCAATATGATCAAACTTCCATTCCGGAATAGCAAGAGGTTGGAGGAGACCAGCTGGTCGTTGGTGTTCTGCTTTCACTCTTCGGCAGACATCACATTCATTCACGAATTGAGAAATTTCTCGCTTCATTCGAGTCCACCAATACGACTGCTTGAGGTCATGATACATCTTCGAACTTCCAGGATGAATGGAAAGGAGAGAATTGTGCACTTCATTCATTATGACTTTCCTTAGATCACCTTTCGGAACCACAATCCGGTCCTCGAAGAACAAAGTGTCTCTGTCATCAATGCGATAGCACTTGTATTTGGAAAGACCCTTGTCGATACCACGTTTCACCTTCTTCACCATGGCATCAAGGAGTTGTGCCTCACAAATTTGATCTTCCAAAGTAGGAGAGACTATGAGGTTGGCAAGAACGCCTTGAGGAACAACTTGGAGATTCAGCTTGCGGAAAGCTTCACAAAGATCTGGTTGGAAAGGCTTGAGAATTAAGCTGTTGCAATAAGCTTTCCTGCTTAAAGCATCTGCAATGACATTTGCTTTGCCTGGAGTATATTCGATACTCGGATTGTACTCTTGAATCATTTCGACCCATTGAGTCTGCCTGAGGTTGAGGTTGGGCTGAGTGAAGATATACTTGAGACTCTTGTGATCAGTGAAAATGTCCACTTGTCTTCCCAACAAGAGATGTCTCCACGTAATCAATGCATGGACAACTGCCGCCAACTCAAGATCGTGAGTGGGGTAGTTCTTCTCGTTGGGCTTCAACTGCCGAGAGGTATAGGCCACAACTTTCTTCTCTTGCATTAACACAGCACCGAGACCTTGGAGAGAAGCATCACAGAAAACTTCATACGGCTTGGATTCATCAGGAGGAGTCAAGACAGGAGCTGTGACTAGTTTCTGTTTGAGAGTGTTGAAAGCAACGTCACACTCAGGAGACCAAACATACTTCACATGCTTCTGTAGGAGGTTGGAAAGAGGCTTTGCAATCTTGGAGAAATTCTCAACGAATCTTCGGCAATAGCTTGCAAGACCCAGAAAACTACGGAGCTGCTTGACATTTTGAGGAGGTTCCCAATCCAGAACTGCGGACACCTTCTCGGGGTTAATAGCGATGCCTTTGGCAGAGATGATGTGACCAAGGAAAAGAACTTCATCGAGCCAAAACTCACATTTGGAGAACTTCGCATAGAATTGATACTCTCTGAGCTTGTCGAGCACCAATCGCAAATGTTTGGCATGATCCTGCTTATTCTTGGAGAAGACCAAGATATCATCGAGATACACCAGAACGAATTCATTGGTATAGGGGTTGAAGATGAAATTCATCATTCGAGAGAACACTGGAGGAGCATTGACAAGACCGAAAGACACGACAGTATATTCATAAGAACCAAAGCTTGTTCTGAATGCTGTCTTGGGAATATCTTCTTCACGAATGCGAATCTAATGATAACCCATACGAAGGTCAAGCTTCGAGAATACTTTAGCCCCTTTGAGTTGCTCAAATAGCTCATTGATGTTGGGAAGTGGATACTTGTTCTTGATTGTCTTCTTGTTCAATGGACGGTAGTCGACACAAAGTCGGTCCGTGCCATCCTTCTTCTTGACAAAAAGAACACCACAACCCCATGGAGAAGAACTCGGTCTGATCAAACCCAGACGCTCTTGTTCATCGAGCTGCTTCTTCAATTCCTTCAGCTCGTTGGGTCCAAGCTTGTATGGACGCTTGCAAACGGGTACAGTACTAGGCTCTAGTTCGATAACGAACTCAACTGGCCGGTGAGGAGGCATACCCGGAAGCTCTTCTGGAAAGACATCTTGATACTCGCAAACGACTGGAATTTGAGAGATGGCATCCAATTCGCCCTTCTCATTGAGAGAGAAAAACCGAATGGTTTCATCACGAGCGGCAAAAATAATCACATCCTCAGACGAGTGTGTCAATTGAATTTCCCTGGCAGCACAATCAAGTTGAGCCTTGTGCTTAGAAAGCCAGTCCATCACGAGAATAAGATCAATATCCGAGTCACTAAGAACAATTGGAGAAGACTGGAATTTATAGTCGCCCATCTTGATGGAAACATCGGGAGCAACCAAACTAGACGACAAAAGCTTACCCGGAGAAACAACTTGCATAACTTTGGATAAAATCTCTGTGTCAACATTGTGCTTCGATGCAAATGGGTATGACAAGAAAGAATGCGAAGCACCAGTATCAAAAAGAACTTTTGCAGGAATATCATTAACTGAGAGATTACCCATTATCACATCAGTAGATTCCTCCGCTTGAGCTGCATTCATCATGTTCACCTTTGCAGACTTTGGATTATGCTACTGCATTGCTGGAAGATCTGACAGGAGGAGGAGGAGGAAGACGCCTCTGGTTGAAGCACTTGTTAGCATAGTGACCTTTCTGCTGACATTTGTTGCAAGTCACCTCTGAGAGTGGACGGTGATAAGGAGCATTGGACTTTGGAGCTTGATTCTAAGACTTGTTCTGATAGCCAGAGTTGGAAGAGTTTGAAGAACCATGGCCACCTTTGTTCTTCTGCTGGTAAGGCTGACGAAACGGAGGAGGAGGAGGCAACCAGAACTTCTGTTGCTTAGCTGTCACAAGTGAGGAAGAAGAAGACTGAACTGCGTCTCTGACTCTTTTCTTAGAAGCCTCACACTTGAGCTGAGCAGCCTCTTGCTTTAGTGCCATATTGTAGAATTGATCAAACTGAGTAGGCTCAACAAGAACGAGAGCTAACTGCAGATCCTCTTTAAGGCCACCTCTGAAGTGATAGATCATGCTCTTTTCATCAGGAACGTCTTGTTTAGCGAAGCGAGCAAGTTTCTGAAACTGAATGTTGTATTGATACATAGACATGTTTCCTTGCTTGAGATTGCGGAACTCCTCACGCTTGCTCTCAACAACACTTTGTGGAATGTGGTGCGCTTTGAAGTCCCGACAGAAGTCAGTCCAAGTGATCACACGACCTCCTCTGGAATCTTTGTATTGCTGAAACCAATCAGCAGCTTGGTCCTTGAGCTGGAAAGAAGCGAACTTGACAAAGTCCTCAGGCCTGACATTGCTACATTCAAAATGCTTGTTGATGTCCACGAGCCAATCATCGGCATCCGTGGCCTCGGCACAGTAGCTGAAAGACTTGGGCTGATTTGCGAGAAACTGGTTGAGAGTGGCAAAGTGGAACTGATTGTTGCCTTGACCTTGATTGCCTTGATTGCCTTGCCCTTGAGTACATTCTTGCAAGAGTTGCAGAATCATCTGAGCATTGGCGTTGGTGGCTGCCATGATAGCCTGCCATGCCTCCGGAGGTGGAGGTGGTGGCGGAGAGTTCGCTTGACTCCCTTCATTGCGATCCGGATTCTGACGCGTTGGCGGAGCCATCCTGAAGAGGGTGACATCCGTTAGCATCTTGATAGACAAATAGATAAGTAGAATCAACGGATAGAAATTGCAACATATAGTCTTCACAATAAACATTCGAATGAAGATGAACGAATGAAATCCGTAGTAAATCATCACACTTCCATAAGTTGAGAAGCCACTTGAAAAAGGATATGGAATGAACATATGAATTCGAAGCAATTTGAATACCACAATACAAAATAAAACAAAGTATTGGCTTGCAAAATAAGCCGGAACAAACATATGATAGAGGTTTCGTCCGAAGTTTTCGTGGTGGGGCCCACACGGGCTCAATCGTACAGCACCATCATGTACAAGGCTGTGCACATGACATACGAAGCGTCCCCGAGTCGGCAAAGCCATGGACTCTTTAAGACACAACGAGACCACTGTAAAATCAACCGTATACAGGCGGACCACTAGACGTCGAACCCCAATCTCATATCATGCGTCTGTCGGAAAGATATCCTAAGGCTACTAGAATTCCCACTTATAAACTCCCGAAACTTTCTGGTTATGCAATCTGGTGTAGGGGATACAGGGGACACAAAATATATCACCCAAACTAACAATCCCTAGATCCAGCTGTATCCATCCGTCAACACATAACCAAGAAACCTTCGGAAATCGTTTACCTCAACCTTCGAAAAACATCCGTTATACAAGTTATGGCAATACTCCCGAACTCCCGCCCCAGTACTGGGTGGTGTCGAGGTGATCTCACCAACAACTGCATAAAAGAGATTTCGATGTCGGCGAAACTCAGGTATTCCAGAACTGCAACGATAAAATTGTGACGACAACACCTCGGAGCTCAACTCCCCGGGACACTGCCACAACCCCTAAATGTCAGGAGGCACCAAGAACAATGTTCTCGTCACAAATCGATCGGAACGATTCCAAGATACCCGCGTGATCCTAAAATTTTTTTTAGTGAAATCTGAGGAGAGAATAGTCAAAACTTCTACGTCAGGAGACCTCACCAGAGCGACGAAGGGACTGAGGAGTAAAAAGAATCCTACTCTCCGATATATATAATCCTAAGACTCAAAACATTTTTGTTCTAGACTCAACAACGCCAGCGATTTGATCAAGCAGGGGGCTCCTAAGTCGGGGATGGCTCTGATTACCAACTTGTAACGCCCACGATGCGGCTATATCTCCCACGTGTCGAGGCACGACTTAGAGGCATAAACGCATAGTGGTTTTGTCGCAAGAAGGGTCATCTTCACACAATCCCATGTAATGAACAAGAATGGGATAAAGAGTTGGCTTACAATCGCCACTTCACACAATTCATGAATAAATATCATACATCATCCAAAATACAAACATATAGACCGACTACGGTCAAAATCCAGATGAAAATAAGATAACCCCAAATGCTAGATCCCCGATCGTCCCAACTGGGCTCCACTACTGATCATCAGGAAAAGACACATAGTAACGACCACGTTCCTCGTCGAACTCCCACTTGAGATCGACGCCGTCATCTGCACTGGCATCGTCGGCACCTGCAACTGTTTTGGTAGAATCTGTGAGTCACGGGGACTCAGCAATCTCACACCCGCGAGATCAAGACTATTTAAGCTAGTAGGACAAGAAGGTGCAAAGAGGTGGAGCTGCAGCGGCAAAAGCATATATGGTGGCTAACTTGCGCAAATGAGAGCGAGAAGAGAAGCAACGGAACGGACGTCATCTAGCAATGATCAAGAAGTGATCCTGAACACCTACTTACGTCATCCATAACACAGACCATGTTCACTTCCCGGACTCCGCCGAGAAGAGACCATCACGGCTACACACGCACTTGGTGTATCTTAATTGGGTCAAGTGACAAGTTATCTACAACCGGACATTAACAAATTCCCATCTGCCTCATAACCGCGGGCACGGCTTTCGAAAGATATTACCCTGCAGGGGTGTCCCAACTTAGCCCATCATAAGCTCTCACGGTCAACGAAGGAGAAACCTTCTCCCGGAAAGACCCGATCAGTCTCGGAATCCCGGTTTACAAGACATCTCGACAATGGTAAAACAAGACCAGCAAAGCCACCCGAATGTGCCGACAAATCCCGATAGGAGCTACACATATCTCGTTCTCAGGGCACACCGGATGAGACATCCTACGAGTAAAACGAGACCTCGAGTTTCCAGGAGGGGGCCCCGCAGTCTGCTCAGTTCGGACCAACACTCGAAGGAGCACTGGCCCGGGGGGGTTAAAATAAGATGACCCTCGGGCTCGCGAAAACGCGGGGGAAAAGGCTTAGGTGGCAAATAGTAAAACCAAAGTTGGGCCTTGCTGGAGGAATTTTATTCAAGGCGAACTGTCAAGGGGGTCCCATAAATCACCCGACCGTGTAAGGAACGCAAACTCAAGGAACATAATCCCGGTATAACAGTAACTAGGGCGGCAAGAGTGGAACAAAACACCAGGCATAAGGCCGAGCCTTCCACCCTTTACCAAATATATAGATGCATTAATTAAATAAGAGATATTGTGATATCCCAACATAACCATGTTCCGACATGGAACAAACTTCAACTTCACCTGCAACTAGCAACGCTATAAGAAGGGCTGAGCAAAAGCGGTAACTTAGCCAAACAATGGTTTGCTAGGAAAGGAAGGTTAGGGCTGACATGGCTAAAATGAGAGACATGATATAGCAAGTGATAGGTAGCGAGCATGGCAATAGAGCGAACAACTAGCATAGCAAAGATAGAAGTGATTTCGAGGGGTGGTCATCTTGCCTGCAAGATTCTTAGAGTTGTCGAAAGCTTGATCCTCGTAAGCGTACTCGACAGGTTCCTCGTTCACGAACTCGTCTCCCGGCTCTACCCAAGACAAGAACACAACAAACGGAACCACAATCAACAACGAGAAATGCGCAAGCAACATGATGCAAAACATGTATGATATGCAAGATATGATATGCGATGCATATGCGTGCTCCGGAAGGAAAATGATGAACATGGCAGTAACTTGGCAAACCAAGCATGCCACTGGAAAGATGAGATGATTTCGGTCGAAATCGATATAAAGATCACCGGAATCGGATGCACGGTTTGCAAATGGCAAGCAAAACAAGAATGACACTAATCTGCGATAAACAGCAAGATAGCACTTAAAATACAACAAGTAACAATGCTACAGCACCCCAACATAGCAACACAGCACATGGAAGTAATCTACAGGAGATGCTTGACAAAAGATGAACACTGAGGTACGGCTAGTTCACAACATATCAAGCTCAAACAAGCATGGCAAAAGTGCAAAAGATTACAGGTTCACAGACTTGGTGAAAAACTGGACATGGCAGTAAACAGCATCAGGTAGCAATGTTCAGAGCACGAAACCAACATGCTACAGGAACTTAACATAGCAAAACAAGGCATGGTAGTGTTTTACTAAATGCACATGACAAAAGTCCCTTACTGACCATAAGCCAAAAAGAAACAGAAGATATGATGGCAAGCATGTAAATATAGCAAGTTTCGTTATCAGGTTCCAGACTTGGCAGAAAACAGAGCATGGCAGAAATATTAATATGTAGGTCTTTTTTTGAGCTTGATGCACTCACTACAGAGCAAAGCAGGACAAACAAAGCATACCTACAGTAAGATGGCATGTTCATGAAGCTATCCATGGCAAGAACAAATGCATAGCATGAATGGATCAACTACAATAAGCTTGGCAAAAATGCATATCATGTTAAGAATCTGCCAGAAATATTTTATAGCAAAAGTAGAGCAAGCTTGAGTCATGTTATGGTACTCCATAATTGCGAACAATTGCATGAATGGATCAATTACAACCATAGCTACAAAACATCCTTACTGAACATCCCCAAAATATGCATGGATCGCTCTGTAGCATCAATTTTACATGGCAACAAAATTACAGCAGACAAGGACTTGGAGAAATCACTAAGTCCCTGAAATCAGAAATATTACGGGGCCTATTTTGCATGATTGTGCTAGTCACCACAGAGATCACAAAAATACATGGACTACACCACTGAAAAGATGGCATGGCATACTTCAAAACACATGTAGAGCTCATGCTCAAAATATGCACAGATTAAATGATACAAAAATGACAAATCTCCAAGTTCTGTCAAGAACCAGAGAATAACAGCAACTAGCCCTCTTCCAACGAAGATTTGGGCATCAAGATGACCTCTAATGAACATGGTGCAATTGAACAAATGAAGAGCATCACGAGGCGAACAATTTGTCATATTACACGCGCGAATCGGAGCTACATGCACAAAGTTATCGCATCAGGAACAGGAGCACTTGCTGATGGAATTCTGGCACTTGGAAGAAATAACGGGGGGTTCGAGAGAAAGTCGACGCGAGCACTGTACCAGATCTCGATCGGATCGGGCTCCCGAGCTCGTGCTCGATGGCGACGGCGAGGCAGGGGCCGTCGGGGTGGCGGACGACGAGGGGAACCGGGGCCGGAGGAGGGGCGCCGGCCGGAGGCAGTGGCGCCGGCAGGCGCCGGCGCCCGGAGCGGCGGCCGGCG
>NC_057796.1:317446835-317454052 GCF_018294505.1 Triticum aestivum | reverse complement strand
CGATCCGGGCCCGACGGGCCTGGCGCGACGGGATCGGCGGCGGGGTGACGTGGCGCGACGCCACTGGCCGGGAGTGGCGGCGCGTTTGTCCGGCGGGCGCTGGACGCGTCCGCCCGCGGAGAGGGGAAATTAGGGTTACGGGAGACTGCGATTTCGTTTTCGGGATGCCCACATATAAATAGGTAGAGGGAGCTAGGAGGCTCAAAATGAGGTGCGGTTTTCGCCCACACGATCGTGATCGAACGACCTAGAGCATGGAAGAGAGTTTGGTGGGTTTTGGGCTGGTTTTGGAGGGGGGTTTTGCTGGACACTCAAATGGACTTTGCGGATGCCGGTTAACCGTTGGAGTAGCAAACGACCTCCGAATGGAACGAAACTTGACCGGTAGTCTCCGGGTGGTATATTAAGACCACTTGACAAGCCTCGGTCCATTCCGAGAAAGTTTGACACACGCGCACGAAAGAAAACTAGAGGGGTGCACCGGAGGAGATAGGAGCGCCGGATTGGAAAACGGACAACGGGGAAAATGCTCGGATGCATGAGGCGAACACGTATGCGAATGTAATGCGCATGATGGCATGATATGAAAATGCATGACATAACAAAATACAAAACGAGACAACGGAGGGAAAAACATAACACATAGCCGAAAATGGCAAGAGTCGGAGTTACAAATATGGCAAGTTACATGCGGGGTGTTACAATCATCCTGTTCAGATGTTGGTTTGATGGGGTCTTCTTGGTCTTCGACGTTCTCCGGAGTATCATTGTCTCCCGTGCCGGTATTGCTGTCCTTTCCGCGACGCAATTTAGAGCGGCGCCGCTAACGTCGATGCTTTGGTGGTATCTGAGGAGGTGCGTCCTCGACTGGATCCTTCTCATCATTGTCGTCGCCTTCTTTAGGTGTGTCCACCATGTACACGTCGTATGAGGAAGTGGCCGTCCAACGTCCGATGAACGGCGGGTTTTGGGCCTGCTCCTCTCCGGCATCGTCGTCCATACCGTCGATGTCTTCAGAGGCGTAATCGAGCATGTCGGTTAGATCCTCGACAGTGGCTATGAAGTGGGTGGTGGGTGGGAAGTAAAATTCCCTATTCTCAGCCCCTAGTCCGGGCTGAGCGCAATTCGGAAGCGGTTCCTCTGTGATGGCGAGGGATCGCATTAAGTCCAAAGCCTCGTTTAAGAGCAAGGTTTGGACAGGGACAGAAGTTTCCTGGCCGAGCTCGCATGACGCGGGCTTGGAGGGTTCGGAGCTAGCGTCCGGAAGAGAGTCCAGCTTTGTGATGGCTGCCGGAGACGCTATTCTCTCCGGTTCTCCAGTGTTGAGCTCTATAGCCGCAGGGAGTCCGGCGGGCTCTAGACTCCCGTCTTCGGACCTGGTGACGCGCTCCGGATCTAAGGCCAGAGCGGCGGTTGGAGCCGCGAACCCTTGGAAGATCAAGTCTCCTCGGATATCAGCGACATAGTTCAGATTTCCAAAACTGATCTGGTGACCAGGGGCATAGCAATCGATCTGCTCTAGGTGGCCAACCGAGTTGGCATGCAGTGCGAAGCCGCCGAATACAAAGATCTGGCCGGGGAGAAATATCTCCTTCATGGCAGCATTGTTTTAGATGATCGATGGAGCCATCGAGCCTTTCGACGACGGCACAGTGGAACTCTCAATGAAAGCACCAATGTCGGTGTCAAAACCGGCAGATCTCGGGTAGGGGGTCCCGAACTGTGCGTCTAAGGATCGAAGGTAACAGGAGGCAAGGACACGATGTTTACCCAGGTTTGGGCCCTCTTGATGGAGGTAATACCCTACTTCCTGCTTGATTGACTTTGATGAGTATACGGGTTACAAGAGTTGATCTACATCGAGATCGTAATGGCTAAACCCTAGATGTCTAGCCTGTATGGTTGTGATTGCCTCTACGGACTAAACCCTCCAGTTTATATAGACACCGGAGGGGGCTAGGGTTGTACAGAGTCGGTTTACAGAGAAAGGAATCTTCATATCCGAACGCCAAGCTTGCCATCCATCCAAAGGAGAGTCCCGTCCGGACACGGGGGAAAGTCTTCTATCTTGTATCTTCGCGGCCTATTAGTCCGTCCCATGTTGCATAGCCCGGACGCCCGAGGACCCCCTAATCCAGGACTCCCTCATAGGGTACGAAACCACCTCAAAGCTATTCTTTCCGTTCGATCTATTCAAGAGTTCGTACTAAAATAACACAAAGCTATTCTTTCTGCTCGATCTATCCTAGAGTTTGTACTAAAATAACACCAAAGCAAATTCATATTCATAATACTCAATCCAACAGAAAGAACTTCAAATAGTGCCCCAATATTTCTACCGAAGAAACAAATATAAGAACATGCATCAACCCCTATGCATAGATTACCCCAATGTCACCACAGGAATCCGCGAGTTGAGTGCCAAAACCTATATCAAGTGAACCAATACGATACCCCATTGTCACCACGAGTATTCAATTGCAAGACATATATCAAGTGTTCTCAAATCCATAAAAGTATTCAATCCGATAAAGCGAAATCTCAAAGGGAAAACTCAATTCATCACAACAAGATAGAGAGGGGAAAACACCATATGATCTGACTATATTAACAAAGCCCGCGATACATCAAGATCGTGACATATCAAGAACACGAGAGGGAGAGATTAAACACATAGCTACTGGTACAAACCCTCAGCCCCGAGGGTGGACTACTCCCTCCTCATCGTGGTCGCCGCCGGGATGATGAAGATGGCCACCGGAGATGATTCCCCCCTCCGACAGGGTGCCGGAAAGGGTCTAGAATTGTTTTCGGTGGCTATAGATCTAGGTTTTCCCTGAAGGGTTTTGGAATATTTGTGAATTTATAGAGCGAAGAGGGGGTGCGGGAGGCCACTGAGGTGGGAACAACCCACCTGGGCGTGCCAGTAGGCCCAGGCGCGCCCTGGTGGGTTGTGCCCCCCTCGGGGCACCCCCAGGTGCTGCTCTGGCCCATCCTGGGTGTTCTGGTCCATAAAAATTATCCAAAAAGTTTTGCGGTGTTTGGACTCTGTTTGATATTGATTTCCTGCGACGTAAAAAAACAAGCAAAAAACAGCAACTGGCACTGGGCACTGGGTCAATAGGTTAGTCCTAAAAATGTTATAAAGTTGCTATAAAATGACTGTAAAATATCCAAGAATTATAATATATTAGCATGAATAGTTCATAAATTATAGATACGTTGGAGACGTATCAAGTACCACCATGATCTTCATGATAGAGAGTCTCCTATGTTGTCACTTTCATATGCTAGTGGGAATTTTTCATTATAGAACTTGGCTTGTATATTCCAACGATGGGATTCCTCAAATCGCCCTAGGTCTTCATGAGCAAGCAAGTTGCATGCACAACCACTTAGTTTTCTTATTGAGCTTTCATAAACTTATAGCTCTAGTGCATCCGTCACTACTAGGAAAAGGCCTACTAGTGGCGCACCAGTTTTGCCTACTAATGGCGCACTACTGGTGCGCCACTAGTACCACGCTACTAATGGCGCACCAGGCAGTGCGCCATTAGTATAGGCCACGGTGCGCCATTCGTATGCCTCCTAGGGGGCCATATTTACCCATGTGCTTTTCCATACTAATGGCGCACTGCTGGGTGATGCGCCATTAGTATCCTTTGGCATACTAATGGCGCATGTTGGGGTGATGCGCCATTAGTATGTATATTAGGGATTTTTTTTCTTTTCTGATATTTGCACAGATTACAAAATATATTATTGGACAGAATATAAACAGCACCACACAGCAACAGCAGATTCATCGAATACAATAGAAGATTAGTCTCCGAATACAATTCATCATATTAGTCTCCGAATTCAAAAGACCGAACAAAGATAGAACATTACAAGTCTCGAGACCGCGAGTTTGTCGAAAGTAATACTAATCCTAACAAGTCCTACTAATCATCATCATACAACTTCTACTCGTTATTAATAACAAGTCATACGATCATCATCCTGATAGTCATCGAACCAACCCGACTTAATTGTTCTTAGCACATGATCATCAATATTAGGCAGGACCTAAATACCCTATTTAAGGTAAAATAGCATAAAACAATATAGACCCTGACTCTCCATTATGGAGAATGGAGATCATCCTGTCTCCAATTCTTGCGCGGCGCTTCCTTTTGCTTCCAAGAACCTCCTTACGACTGTCCATACATTTTTTTCCATTCTCTGATTAGCATGTCTCCACTTCTTCTAGAAATCCGGTATGGACAGTTGAGATTTCTAGGATGACCTGGATATAAGTTCAAAACATGAAGGCTGCCATTCTGATACATCAAATGAGGCACACAATCCTCTGGGATTCTCTGTTGGAAAACATAGTAATAACTTCATAGTTAGCAATGATGTACTAGTTTTAGAAGTATGCAAAAGATGCACGGATGTCGTAATAGTAAAAAATCTTACCAGGGTATCTCCATGGTAGTTACCGTAGTTCAACACGTGCACTAGTGGCACGTATTGACCATAATGTTGAGGAGTTTGATTGTAGATATTGTAATTCTCAAGATTAGTACAAAATCCGACCAGATGATTTTTCTCCTGATAAGTTAACTCGGAGCCATCGGTGTAGTGGGTTTTGTCTACCATGTTCCGCACATTTTTTGAACAATCAAAATAAGCTGTCAATGGAAATAAGTTGTCAACTATTTTGAAATAAACAATATAAATTAGTTAATAATTAACTATGTTTGAGAAACTCACATAGCGGTAGACTGGAGGCGTATCAACAAGGACCCAAATGTCCATATTGTCTTGGTCGATGCCAGGGATCACCAAGATCCATGGTGACAAGCATACCCTCATCAAAACCATACATCTTGCAAAATGCTTCCCAATTTTTGCAACCAAAATGGGTTACGCTCTCAGCATTATACAGATTTACTTCAAAATCCACATCATGATGTGTCCTTAGGTGAATTTTCTTCGTTTCAAAATTTTCACGATCTTCAAAATCCATCCTCTCCAAGACATAGCGTCTTGCATGGCATGGGATAAACTATACTCGAATTGTAAAAGATGAAATTACACGTTGAAATAGTTGAAGTCATGCTTAGTTATGAAAAAAACACTTGTCGTCGTTGCGTACCGTTTCAACTTGGAAGGTCTCCTCGAGCTTAATGCTGAAGCGCCGATCATCGTCCAGGTGAGGCATGTCGCACAGACCTCGACCGTCCTGGCACCAGTCGCACTCCCCCGGGAGACTTTCGTCGTCCGATGACGACATTTCCTATGTTCATAATTCAAAACTACATCATCTCTGTCGGGTCCAATAAGATAATCCACAGTGTGGTGAAAACACGCCCTTCGAACTGGTTTGAGCAATTGGTGAATGGAGATGGTCTAAGATTTTCAGTAGTAAGAAGTGAAGTGGTAATTTTGAGAGCTAATGGTTAGGATGAGTGGTTCCTCTTTCCTGTTTAGCTTTACAATAGAATATTGTTAGTCATGCACAGTTGTGCATTTTCAGCCAGGCCCAGTGGAGTTGGCCTAAAAACATTTCTTTCTTTAAGGGGCAGTTGATCCCAGTGGAGTTGGCCTAAAATCACTTGGCTCTATTGCCACCTATGGTTTAATGCAGCAAGAATAAAGGGGCAGTTGATCCTACTTAATTAAGTACTAAGATACCCTGGCCCATGCATTAGTCGCAAGTGCCCCATATGTCCTATTTTTAGCAAAGTCATGCTAAAATTCACGGAAAATTTCAGCATGACCTTTGCTGAAAATAGGACATATGGAGTACCCGAATTTGCCGGAACGGAAGTTAATCGAAATTTCGGCAAACTCAAGGGCCTCTCGGGGTACAGCAGCAGCATCACAAGTTGACAAAATTCCCAAGTAGTACATTTCTACAAGTAGAAACACAAGCACCACTCATGGGCTAGTAGTAAAGCATTGATGTATATAGCAGCAGTAGTAAATTAGATTGTACCACTCATGGTACATTTCTGCAAGTAGAAACACAAGCACCACTCAGAGCAATGGAGAGGAAAATCTGACAATAACTTAACTGAAACCAAAGAAAGACCAAGCAAACTATTGCAAGTACAGTACACTAACTACTTCACTAAACACAAATTCTAATGTTCTCCATGAAGTTAATTGTGCAGCACAACTCCATGAAGTGTCCCAAACCGTTGCCACAAATGCAGCAAATCTGAGAGGCTGCATTTGAAACTTTTTTGAGTGAGGGTCTTGTTTGAATGGAGCTACATGAATTTCGTCTGGTGTTTTCTGCTTGATATATTTTTGAGTGAGGGTCTTGTTTGAATGAATCTGTTTTCTGCTTGATATATTTTTAGTAAGTGGTGTTTGCCACCTTGTGCAACAGTGCAAGCCATGTTTGTCACTCCTCGAAGGTTTTGTCTGGTGTTAAATGCTATGTTGCTGAGTGTCTTGGCAGGTCTTGGCAGGGACCTCGAAGGTTTGTCACTCCTCGAAGGTTTCGTCTCTAAGTCACACTTCTACTTTTTATTATTACTCGAACAATAATTAATTATCTGGAGGTTATTCATGCCAAACATGTCCAGCACCTAAAGAGTAATAGATTTCATGGGCAGCAAAGCTTGCTCCCTTTAAACTAACAACATCACTGCTTTCAACAAACAAACTGTCAAGCTGGAACATAAACTAACAAATTGATGTGGGCATTATAGGTTCTGATTCGGACAATAAATATTGCCTATACTCCTTATGATAATGAGAAATGAGACTTGCTTGAGATACAATATGAATCTACTTTTCAGAACTGGAGATACCATATGAAAGTGCTGAACTTGACAGTTGACACAGATGCAACCTCATATAAAATATATGTTGGAAACACTTGAGCTTTATTACAAAGTAGAAGGTTTTGCAACATAACCACTTATATTCACTGAAATAACCACCACTTATATTCATCAACATAACCACTGCCAATCAGAGATGGGGGATAGGGGAGAGGGAGGGCGGACGCCGGCAGCCGGACGGGCGGGAAGGGGATGAGCATACCTGCGCTGGACGCAGGTGGGTAGGACTGGAGCTCGCCCCGGTTCTGCTCGATGATGGAGTTCGTCCGATCCTGCATAGAGAAGGGAAGGTGGAGGAGTCAGGAGGGAATGGAGGGGAGGAGGGACGTCGAGGTGGACGCCGGCGGGTCAGGAGGGATTTACCTGGCCGCC
>NC_057796.1:317446068-317446685 GCF_018294505.1 Triticum aestivum | reverse complement strand
CGCGTGGAAGACGAGGTGGGGCGGCGGGTAGACGCGGGGGCGGCGGCGCGGGGGAGCTGCAGTGGTGGGGGGCGGCGGGGGTCGGGGCGGCGGCGTCGTGGGTCAGGCCAGTGAGCGCGCGGGTGGACTGGCGAGGGAGAGGGAGGAATTAGCTAAGGGGGGAAACTTACTAATGGCGCACCCCGAAGCGGTGCGCCCTTAGAATGTTTTTTTACATAGCAATGGCGCACCCACGATGGGTGCGCCATTAGTAATTTTTTTTATATAGCAATGGCGCACCAGCCAGAGGTGCGCCATAAGTAATTTTTTTTTTGTTGCATCTAATAATTTTTTAGAAAATGAATATGAATATGAAACAGTAATATTTTTTTACAAAAACAGTAATAATTTTTTAAAAAATATCATCAAATTTGTTATTTGAAAATATTTATGAATATGAAAAAATATCATCAAATTTATTATTTGAAAATATCATCAAATTTGTTATTTGAAAATATAATCAAATTTGTTTTTTTTGCAATTTTAGTTGCATTCATTTGTGACGGTGGAGCGGGCCGGGGAGGGTGCGGTGGGTTGTCGGCGGCGGTGGAGCAGGGGAGCTAGGGTGCGGTGGGTCG
>NC_057796.1:317404904-317445854 GCF_018294505.1 Triticum aestivum | reverse complement strand
GGTGCGGGGGGTGCTCGGCGGCGAGGGGGACCGGATCTGGCGAGGTGGGATAGCGATCGAGATGGAGGGGGGTCGAGATCAAGTGTCCATGAAATATACACTAATGGCGCACCGTGGAGCAGTGCGCCATTACTAGTTTAGTAATGGCGCACTTTTCCCTGGTGCGCCATTAGTAGTTTTGCAAAAAAATAAAAAATAAAAAAATATAGTAGTGGCGCACTATGTGGCTGGTGCGCCATTACTAGTTAGAACTAGTAATGGCGCACTGTGCCCTGGTGCGCCATTAGTATGTTTGGAAAAAAAATTGTTACTAATGGTGCACCGTGTGTCTGGTGCGCCATTAGTGTCTTTCACACTAATGGCGCACCAGCACATGGTGCGCCACTGCTATATAGTAGTGGCGCACCACATGTCTGGTGCGCCATTAGTGGCCATTCCATCTATAGCCCTTTTCCTAGTAGTGCGTTGCATGGCAATCCCTACTCACTCACATTAATATCTATTGATGGGCATCTCCATAGCCCGTTAATACGCCTAGCTGTTGTGAGACTATCTCCCTCTTTTTGTCTTCTCCACAACCACCATATTCTATTCCACCTATAGTGCTATGTCCTTGGCTCACGCTCATGTATTGCGTGAAAGTTGAAAAGGTTTGAGAACGCCAAAAGTATGAAACAATTGCTTGGCTTGTCATCGGGGTTGTGCATGATTTGAATATTTAGTGTGGTGAAGATGGAGCATAGCCAGACTATATGATTTTGTAGGGATCAGCTTTCTTTGGCCATGTTATTTTGAGAAGACATAATTACCTTGTTAGTATGCTTGAAGTATTATTGTTTTTATGTTAATATTAAACTTTTGTTTTGAATCTTATGGATCTGAACATTCATGCCACAATAAAGAAAATTACATGGATAAATATGTTAGGTAGCATTCCACATCAAAAGTTCTGTTTTTATCATTTACCTACTCGAGGACGACCAGGAATTAAGCTTGGGGTTGCTTGATACGTCTCCAACGTATCTATAATTTTTGATTGTTCCATGCTATTATATTATCTATTTTGGATGTTTTATATGCATTAATATGCTATTTTATATTATTTTTGGGACTAACCTATTAACCTAGAGCCCTGTGCCAGTTTCTATTTTTTCCTTGTTTTTGAGCTTCAGAGAGAAGGAATACCAAATGGAGTCCAAACGGAATAAAACCTCTGCGATGATTTTTCTTGGACCAGAAGACACCCAGGAGACTTGGCGATCAAGTCGGAAGAGCCACGAGGCGGCCACAAGGGGGGAGGGCGCGCCCAGGGGGTAGGGCGCACCCCCTGCCTTGTGGGCCCCACGTGTGTCGGAGGAAACGATGCCTGTGGGATCACTGGGATCCCTTCTACGGTTGGTGGGCGCGGGGTTGTGCAAAGAGCGGGTCTAGGAGCCAGCACGAGGATCGTTTACCCAGGTTCGGGCTGCGAGGATGCGTAATACCCTAGTCCTGCTTTTGGTGCATATTTGAGTGTTCTTGAGTTCTTGAACTAGCTACGGTGTCTGCGCTGTCCAAAGGATCCGAAGCCCCCCTCAGTACGCCGCGGGCCTCCTTTTATAGTCAAAAGGGGCTGCCACAATGGCACACAGGAGGTGGAAAGGTATACAGTGTACAATCTTATCGCCTGTCATTACGGGACAGAACGCAATAAATGCGCCCCTGAGGTGTCCCCTTGCTTTATCGGGGATGGTAACAAGGCCCGTCCCGTCCGTCGCCGCTTCGTCTGGTTTCGACACGCATCTAGGAAAACGAGGCGTGCAGCGCCACGTAGGCTGGCAGGCTGCTGAGTTGGCGTGGTGGTAGGGTCTTCACGAAGATCTGCATGCCACCACGCAGGTGCTTGACTAATTGGATTAGTACCCACGTACTGCCACGTGGGTACTTGCTTTAGTTGGTGAGTTGGCCGCTGAGCTGGGGCGGCGATGGGGCGGCAAGGCCTTGCCACTGTCTTGCGTATATTCTCGGCAAGGGCCTTGCCGGGGCCTTGTGAGCGCCCTCGGCAAGAGCCTTGCCTGGACCTTGCAGGTGTCTTCGGCAAGGAGCCTTGTCGGGGCCTCATGGGCATCCTCGTCAAGGAGCCTTGCAGTTGTCTTGTCTTCTGGTTCTCATCTACGCTTTGCAGGCCTTTTGTCTTCATAAAGATCTGCATGCCTCCATGCAGGCACTTCCTGAGCCTTGGTTCCAACGTTTTCGATGGTGTCGGAACTCTCAGGCTCAAGGGTGGCTGTGATGTTGGCGTTGGGTGAGCTGCCCCGGCAAGGCTCTTGCCGGGGCTGCGTAGGCCGCCCCGGCAAGGATCTTGCTGGGGGAAAGCCCGTTTTGTTGCTCTGTCTTCTGCGCCCCTGGTTGGAGCGCTGCTCTGCTATTCTTGTGCCTCTGCTTCCCTCTTCTGCCCTGCTAAGTGTGGTCGCAGGCGCGGCTCTGATTGCCCGTGCACAAGTAAAGGGGTACAAAGAGAGCCCCTACTTTTGTACACCGACAAGAACCCCCGGGCCTAGGCCACACATAAGCGCAACGTGTTGTTGGGCTGGGCTCAGAATGGTGCACGGGCATGTGGGGCGGAGTTTTTACCGTAGTAACTTCCCCGTCTGTTGCGCTTCCCCACGACCCGCGTTGAATGTGTGACGTGGGGGTCGTGCGTGACGTGGGGGTCGTGTGCGGAGTGACCGCAGCGTGCCTACATCACTCCACGGTTTTAATAGTAAAGAGGCGGTCCACGTTCTCCTCATAAAAATAGAGGAAGCTGCAAGGGCGCGACTCATTTACTAAGTAGACTCGGGTCGTGGCCATCATGGCGCCAGCGCCTCATGATCACGGGGCGCGAAACGGCCGCTCCACTTGCCATCTGATTTCCGGCTCGCCCACCACGTGTCCTCCATGCATCGGGGAGGGCAGGCGGTGGACACAGAGGGCATGGGTTTTAACGCTGGGGCGGGGGGTCGGGCATCGCTGATTGGGGCAGCGGGTCGGTCATGTCTCCTCGCGCCCCTGGCGGTTTGATTCGCTGATTGGGGCGGTCGCGCCCGGGCTCGTTCGGCCTCGTCCCTCTATAAAAGGGGAGAGGGACATCGTCTTCTCGCACCCATCTTCTCTCAGTCTGATCCCTTTCCTTTCCTTCGTCATGGCGAGAGGGCGTGGTCGTGGCCGTGCCCCTGGGGAGGCGACCAGGTCTTCCACCCGCCAGAAGGTGGTGGCGGTCAAAGAAGAGCCGGACGTCCAAGGTGAAGGCCACGCTAGAGGCAGAGGCGCCGGCCGGGGCCGCGGTCGGTGAGGTGGTCGAGGCAGAGGCGGGCGTGGATGGGGGACATCCGCGTCGTTATCATCTCCATCGCCATCTCCTCCTGCTTCGTTGAGCGGTCATGTCGGGGATCCGGCACTCGAATTTATCCTGCAACTGCGCGGGCCGCCGCGCAGCCGCCTTCGCCTTCCCGAAGCGTTTGCGAGGGTGCTGGAGATCGACTAGCCACCGAGGCTAAGACTTCAGATGGAGGGGTGTTGCCATGGCAACATGCGGGTGAAAACAGGGTTCCCTGCCCCTCATGTGATGCTTCTTCGTCAGGGCTGGAAAACCATCACACGTGCCCATTGCTTGATGGATGGGCACATCCTCTACTTCAAGCTAGCGGAGAGCGACCTGCTCTCCGTCAAAGTCTTCGGGTGCTCGGGACACAGGCTAGGGTGTTGTGTCGAGAGCTCGACCGATGGCGAAAGCTCATGGCGAGAGTGACGAGGAGGACAGCGACAGCGACGACGAGGGTAGCGGGCGGGAGGATGACGGGTCCGACTAGGCGTCGGGCACACCGTCCCTGGGCGTCGCCGGCGGCACCACCATCTGCATCACCAGCTCCTTGAACTTCTCGGGGTCGCCTCCTTGGGCGGTTGGCGTGGGAAGGCCGGGGAAGACGAAGAAGGTGGGCGGCGGGCCATCTAGTCGGAGTACGCGGGCACCGACGCCTTCATCGCGTATTGCCGGCCCGCTGCCTCATCTTTCAGCTCTTCCCCCGGCACCATCATCACCAGCCCTCTTCTGGACGGCCGTCGGGATGTTCTTTTGGTGTCTTCTGCTGCTCGTACCTCGCCTAGGCACTCCTTTTTCCCTTCTGCCTTCTTGTTCTATTTCCTGAGGAGAGGGACAAGGAAGGGATTACGGGCACCTTATCTCTTTTCAGTTTTTAAGCCTACGGGCCTTTGTAAGATTTAAACCTTGTAACCCCCCTGCTCGTGCATGCATTCTGTATGAATTGTACTCGTTAACAACGTATTAATGAAGAGAAGGGTGTTTGCCGGGTTTCTTTTGCGCGTGGGCGAGGCCCGCACCAAGGAACGAGTCTCGTTATCTTAGGATAAACATTGTAACCCGGCAACAGACCTCGCCGTCCTCCTACTCTATAGCTCGACTACACTCACGCCCTTGGCGGAGGTAGGGGCAAAGTAGGATTGGGCCCTTCGCCCGTTCCCTTCTCACCGCGCTACAACCAAGTTCCGGCCCAAAGTAAGGTTTTTGGACACGGGAAAAGGGAGCATGATGGTATAAGAGTGAGCGAAGTCTCGTACGTTCAAGTTTCATACGGAAGTAGGGAGTGGGGGATGGAAGACTTATCTGATTTCGCAGCCCCCGGCAATCTTGGCTTGCCGTGGTCGGATCTTTAGATCTGCAGCCCCCGACAACCTTGGCTTGCCGGGGTCGGGACACCGGCCTGTTCTCTTTCCTCCAAACAGCTCAGCAGGAATGTCCATGCACCCTGCAAACCAAAAAGGACGGGAAGGAATAGAGAGACGCACACTCGACCTCTATGCTAGGGGTTAGCCACTGCTAAGCATTATCAACCCTAACCGAGAGAGAGACTCAACCTAGCATGCATGCTAAAACTTAGTGCGCCAGCGCTTCATTTATTTATGCTCAGGGTCTGCGCCTGGCTTTGTACAAAGGGTTACATGCCTTGCCGGCAAGGCTTGTACAAAAGGGTGGTCTGCCGGGGGGGCCCGGCAACCGCGCCTTACGGGTAAAACTTGCGAAGAAGTTCAATGTTCCAGGAATTGCTTACTGGAATACCATCTTCGGTCTCCAGGCAGACTGCGCCGGGCCTGGTGACTCGTATTACCCGATAAGGGCCTTCCCACTTCGGCGTCAACTTGTTGGAATTCTTGGCCGACTGAACACGCCGAATAACAAGGTCGCCTTCCTCAAAGCTCTGGGAATGAACCTTGCGGCTATGGTAGCGACGCAAGGCTTGCTGGTAGCGTGCTGCTCGCACAGCTGCCCGAAGACGATCTTCCTCAAGGAGTGTTGCATCATCTTGCCGCAATTGCTCTTGCTCAAGCTCATCGTAAGCGAGCACTCGAGGTGACCCGTATGTGAGTTCCGTGGGGAGAACCACTTCTGCCCTGTAAACGAGGGAGAAGGGTGTCTAGCCGGTGGCTCGATTCGGTGTCGTTCTGATCGACCAAAGAACCGCCCGCAATTCATCAATCCAGCGCCTTCTGTACTTATGTAGCCTGTCAAAAGTCCTTGTCCAGAGGCCTCGCAGTACTTCAGCATTCACCCTCTCTGCCTGGCCGTTGCTCCGAGGATGCGCAATGGAAGTAAAACAGACCTTGCTGCCGAGGTCTTGAATGTATTGTATGAAGGTGTGGCTTGTGAGCTGCGTGTCGTTGTCGGTGATGACTGTGTTTGGTAAACCAAAACGGCAGACTAGCCCCTTGAAGAACTTGACGGCTGATTGTGCTATCACCTTTCCCACTGCTTCCACTTCTGGCCACTTTGAGAACTTGTCGATTGCAACGTACAAGTACTCAAAGCCCCCGACAGCACGGGGGAAAGGGCCCAGTATGTCGAGCCCCCAGACCGAGAATGGCCAGGAAAGAGGGATTGTTTGGAGAGCTTGAGCTGGTTGATGAAGCTTCTATGAATGGAACTGACACGCTTCACACTTGGTTACTAGTGTCGTTGCATCCTGGAGGGTAGTGGGCCAGAAGAAACCTTGCCGGAATGCCATGCCGGCAAGGGCCCTCGACCCTATGTGGGAGCCACATATGCCTCCGTGTATCTCTGCCAACAGCTCCAGTCCTTCCTCCCGGGGAATGCACTTCAATTTCACACCATTTGGTCTTTTTCTGTACAGAACATCATTGACGAACTAATACATGGCAGACCGACGGGCTACTTTCTCCGCTTCTTCCTGCTCCTCAGGGAGTTCCCCTGTTTGGAGAAAACGAACGGTATGTTGTGCCCATGCTGGAGCCTGAGGCTCGACGGCAAGGACTAAAGGCATCTCCTCTGCCATGGGGGCGGCTGTCTCCACGGCCAGGGCTTGACGCCCTGCCGGAGTCTGTTGCCCCATGGCAGGATCTACGTCCCCGGCAACATTTCTACCGGCGGCTCCTGGGAGCTCGACGGGAAAGTACTTGTCGGGACCTGATTTCCTCCACTTGTTCTGCTCCATCGATGGCTCAACGGATGGTTGAGTTAGTTGAAGCACAAAGGTACCTGGTTCCACAGGTAGTTTGAGGGCAGCGCATTTCGAAAAGTAGTCAGCGATGCCGTTCTCCGCTCGGGGAACATGCTCTGCTTGTATACCATCAAAACGCTCCTCCAGCTTCCTCACTTCATCTACGTAGGCCTCTATCAACGGGCTCTCGTAATCCTTGTTAACTTGCTTGACGACAAGCTGTGAATCACCCCTAACGATGAGCTTTTTGATTCCGAGGTCTGCCACGATCCCGAGACCGGCAAGCAACCCCTCGTATTCAGCAGTGTTGTTTGTCGACATCTCCCTGGGAAAGTGCATCTGGACTACATACTTGAGGTGCTCTCCGGTGGGTGCGACGAGCAGCACACCAGCACCGGCACCTTGCAGCGAGAAAGCCCCGTCAAAGTACATAATCCAGTCGCGACTTGTCTCCTTTCCGGGGAGAGTGGTCTCCTGGATCTCTTCGTCGGGCGTTGAGGTCCTTTCTACAATGAACTCTGCCAAGACTCTACTCTGGATTGTCGAAGTGCTTTCAAACTTCAAACCAAAGCTTGACAGTTCCAAGGCCCATTCCACAATCCTCCCGGTTGCGTCTGGGTTATGCAATATCCGTTGCAACGGGAGGCGGGTGACGACAGTGATCTCGTGTGCTTGGAAGTAATGACGCAGCTTCCTCGAGGCCATAAGGAGGCCGAAGAGCAATTTCTGCACACCGGAGTACCTCGATCTAGCCCCCTGCAAAAGGGAGCTGACAAAGTAGACCGGGTGTTGCATCATCTTCTTCTTCTGCACTACTTCATTTGGTTGCGTCGCTTCTGCTCCGGTGGCGTCAGATTCTATCGGGCGCTCTGGCTCGCCACTGGTCAGCCCTGCCGTTGCTATCACTTCCGCATCGACCTCCCTCTGCGCCACCAGCGCGACACTGACCACTTGATTTGTTGCCGCTAGATATAGCAGCAACGGCTCTTGTGGTTTAGGCGCAACCAGTATTGGCATAGAGGAGAGGTATTTCTTCAAATCCTGTAGCGCTGCTTCGGCCTCCGGGGTCCATTCCATTGGGCCCGCCTTTTTCAAGATTTTGAAAAAGGGGAGGGCACGCTCAGCAGACTTTGAGATGAATCTGCTCATGGCGGCAACACAGCCAGCAAGCCAACGCACATCCTTGATCTGCCTGGGCGCCTCAATCTGCTCAATGGCCTTGATCTTGTCTAGATTTGCCTCGATCCCACGCTGTGACACAAAGAACCCGAGAATTTGCCGGACGGAACGCCGAAAACACACTTCTCAGGGTTCAGCTTGAGGTTGATCTTGCGCAAATTCACAAACGTCTCTTGTAAGTCTTGTATGAGCGTTGCCTTGTCCTTGGTTTTGACCACTATGTCATCCATATAAGCTTCCATATTTCTATGTAGCTGAGGCTCAAAACCAATTTGGACTGCTCTTGCAAATGTTGAACCAGCGCTCTTCAACCCGAAAGGCATTCGTAAAAAACAATACGTACCACATGGGGTGATGAACGCAGTCTTCTCTTCGTGTTCCCTTGTCATGAAGATCTGGTCGTATCCTGAGTAAGCGTCTAGGAATGACAGAAGGTCACAACCGGCAGTGGAGTCCACAATCTGGTTAATGCGCGGCAAAGGGAAAGGATCTTTTGGACAAGCCTTAGTGATGTCCGTGTAATCAATACACAGCCTCCATTTCCCATTTGCCTTGTGCACCACTACCAGATTGGCTAACCACGTTGGGTGGAGCACTCCTCTAACCAAGCCCGCCGCTTCCAACTTCCTGATCTCCTCTGTGATGAACTCTTGCCGCTCCAAAGCTTGCTTCCTGACCTTCTGCTTGACGGGTCGCGCGTGAGGACAGACAGCAAGATGGTGCTCAATCACCTCCCTGGGAACGCCGGGGATGTCGGATGCTTGCCACGCAAACACATCGACATTCGCCCACAGGAAGGTGACGAGCACGCCTTCCTATTTGCTGTCGAGGGTGGAGCTTATAGTAAAAGCCCCCCCCCCCCGTACCATCCTCCTTGACGGACACCTTCTTGGTTTCTGGTGGTGCAGCTCTGGATTTCTTGCTCTTGTCGGTGGAGCTCTCTGGCACATCCTCGACGGAGCACAGCACTCTGAAGAGGTGCGCTTGCCGGAGTGGGTGCGAGAGGTCTTACCGGTCTTCTTCCCTCCCGGGGCTTCAGCGGCAGGAGCAAGTGCCTTGGCGGCAGTTGCTGCAACTGCCTCCTGGTAGAGTTGGTCAGCGCAAATCAGCGCATCCTTCTTGTCGGAGGGGACGGTGATGATGGTCATCGGCCCAGGCATCTTCAGCGTGTTGTAGGCGTAATGTGACGCCGCCATGAACTTGGCTAATGCTGGGCGGCCGAGGATCCCATTGTAGGGCAAGGGATCTCGGCGACATCAAAAACAATCCTCTCTGTCCTATAGTTCAGCTCGTCCCCAAATGTCACGGGCAGCGTGACCTTACCCTTCGGCTGACTTCTTCCTGGGTTGACTCCTTGAAACGTGCCCGTCTCTTTGAGGTCCCCATCGGGAATCTGCAGCCTTTTGATCACAACGGGCGAGATCAAGTTCAGACCGGCCCCGCCGTCAACTAGCATTTTTGTCACCTTGAGGTTGCGTATTGTTGGGGAAACCAACAATGGCAAGCACCCGACCGCAGTTGTGCGATCAGGGTGGTCCTCGGTGTCAAAAATGATAGGCGTGCTGGACCACTTCAGTGGCTTTTGAGCATCGAATGATGGTTCCGCTGCTGTGATCTCATGCGCCCACCGCTTGATCTGGCGGTGAGAGGTGTGCAGTGAGGCGCCACCGTTGACGTACATGGCCTCTGTAGCTTTCTGGAACTCATGCTCGCCGGACTCGTCGTCCTCGTCATGATCATCGTCTTCTTGCTTCTTGTCGCAGCCTCGAGCAGGCCTTTCTTGTTGATTATCTTTGCCGCGGCGACTAACTTGGCTGCCATGCTTCTTGCCGGATCCCTCAGCACCATCCTGGCCTTTCTCCTTGTCTCACCTCTCATATTCGGCTTTCTGCTTCTCTACGAGCTGCTCGACTTGCCGGCAGTTCTGGAGGTCGTGGCCTTTGCTGCGATGGATCTTGCAGTACTGCTTGTCGGAGCCTCCTGGCTTGTCGGCGGCCGTCAAGGATCAGCAAGCAGCGCACCTGGCAACTTCCTTGTCGGGGTCATCTGCCTTGGTCTTCTTGGCAGCGCCGACGTCGTCGGATCCCTCGACGGCAAGCATGGCCTTGCCCTTGCGCTTCCTGTTGCGACGTCGGCCCTTCCTTGCCGGCGCAGCAGAGTCTTCGTCTGAGGAATCGGTTTCCACACCGGCGTCTTCGATGTGGTACTTCCTTCCCTCTTCAGCCCGAGTACACCTATCGGCCAGAACGTAGAGTTCTGCCACATCCTTCACCTTGTTCATCGCCAGCTCTTCACGCATCTTGCGGTTGCGCACATTCGGATGGAATGCGCTGATGATAGCAGTGGGATGAACGTCAGGGATGTTGTACTACACCCGGCTGAACCTCTGTATGTACTTGCGCATGTTCTCGCCTTCTTTCTAGGGGATGATATGCAAGTCGCTTGCCTGGCCATGAGCTTGGTGGCCTCCCGTAAAGGCGCCAACAAACTCATGGCACAAATCCGACCAAGAAGAAATAGAATCCAATGGCAAGTGCATCAACCATGACATGATGTTGGGTTTAAGCGCCAACGGGAAGTAATTGGCAAGCACCTTGTCGTCGCGGGCTCCGGCACCTTGCATCATGATGGTGTAGATGCTAAGGAACTCCGACGGGTGAGTCTTGCCGTTGTACTTCTCGCCGACGTCAGGCTTGAACGTGCAGTGAGTGGGCCACTGGAACTGCCGCAGCTCATGGGTAAAGGCTGGGCAACCCACCTCGTAAGGTAGGCCACTAGAGCCCCCGGAGTTGGGTGGTCCATAGTGGGCCCTGCTCACCTATCCGACTGATGGCGCGCTTCGCGCCGCTGCTCGATAGTGGTTTGAGCGTCTTCATGGGCTCGCTCCCCAAGAACTTGGTGTTGATCGCGGTGGGTCCGTGGGTCGGACGACGCTATGGAAATGTTATCACAAGCGTCGTCCCGACGGACCGGCACCCGCGGTAACTAGCATGGAGGAGGTGAATGCACCGGGCCGCAGCGCCTCCAGTCCTTCCACCACTGGCATGCGGTGGCTCGACAGAGCGTCGGCCTAAGGGCCCCGTTGGTTGCGGCTCGTCCTTGTTGGTGATGCTGACGAGGCTCTGGATGGTGGCTCTCCACTCATCGAGCTTTTCCGCAGCAGGAGGGAAGTCGAGGAGCAACTGCGCGCGGTTAGGCCTCTGCTGGCGAGAGTGGTGGCGAAAGCTGTGTGGATCGTGACACGCTCTGACTTCTAACCATGTTAGAAGGAGCTCTATCATGGCCTTGCGGCTATGCGCCATTTTCGCTAGCGCCTCGGTGTGCATGCTGGTCTTCTACGTCCCGTGAATGATGCATAGGACTCTTCCCGCGGCGGCGCCCGGGGTCACTGGCGCGGTGGCGCTGCTCGTCGCGCTCAACCTGAGAGGAGCGCGCTGCGGGCGCCGGCGTAGGCGTCTTGGAGGTCGCCGCGCCGCCTGTAGATGGCACGACGCCGCCCTTGGAGGGCCCCGCGCCGCCTGCGGGGGGCACAGCTCCGTCTTTCGATTTGGTAGCGTGCAGCTCGTTGCCTCGTGCACGAACAACGCCGCTCGCCGGGCTTTGGCTACCAGAGCGATGTGGGTGTTCGCGGGCCACGCCTCGGCTTCCATCCGCGACCACCCCGTCGCCCGCCCGCACTGGTACGGGTCGTTCGGCTCCGGATGAACCGATCGCCGTGATCGCCTTCTTCTTGGGATCCATGGCGATGAAGAACTACTAAACTAACTGCTAGACCGGATTTTCACAACTGCGCCCCCTACCTGGCGCGCCAAAGATGTCGAGGGAAACGAAACCTATGGGATCACTAGGATCCCTTCTACGGTTGGCGGGCGCGGGGTTGTGCAAAGAGCGCGTCTAGGAGCCAGCACGAGGATCGTTTACCCAGGTTCGGGCCGCGAGGATGTGTAACACCCTAGTCCTGCTTTTGGTGTATATTTGAGTGTTCTTGAGTTCTTGAACTAGCTACGGTGTCTGCGCTGTCCAAAAGATCCGAGTCCCCCCTCAGTACGCCGCGGGCCTACTTTTATAGTCAAAAGGGGCTGCCACAGTGGCACACAGGAGGCGGAAAGGTATACAGTGTACAAGCTTATCGCCTGTCATTACAGGACAGAATGCAATACATGCGCCCCTGAGGTGTGTCCCCTTGCTTTATCGGGGATGGTAACGAGGCCCGTCCCGTCCGTCGCCGCTCCGTCTGGCTTCGACACGCGTCTAGGCCAACGAGGCATGCAGTGCCACGTAGGCTGGCAGGCTGCTAAGTTGGCATGGTGGTAGGGTCTTCACGAAGATCTGCATGCCACCATGCAGGTGCTTGACTAATTGGATTAGTACCCATGTAGTGCCATGTGGGTACTTGCTTTAGTTGGTGAGTTGGCCGCTGAGGTGGGGCAGCGATGGGGCGGCAAGGCCTTGCCGCGGTCTTGCATATATTCCCGGCAAGGGCCTTGCCGGGGCCTTGTGAGCGCCCTCGGCAAGAGCCTTGCTGGGGCCTTGCGGGTGTCTTCGGCAAGGAGCCTTGTTGGGGCCTCGTGGGCATCCTCGTCAAGGAGCCTTGCAGTTGTCTTGTCTTCTGGTTCTCCTCTAGGCTTCGCAGGCCTTTTGTCTTCACAAAGATCTGCATGCCTCCACGCAGGCACTTCCTGAGCCTTGGTTCCAACGTTGTCGATGGTGTCGGAACTCTCAGGCTCAAGGGTGGCTGTGATGTTGGCGCTGGGTGAGCTACCCCGGCAAGGCTCTTGCCGGGGCTGCGTAGGCCGCCCCGGCAAGGGTCTTGCCGGGGGAAAGCCCGTTTTGTTGCTCCGTCTTCTACGCCCCTGGTTGGAGCGCTGCTCTGGTATTCTTGTGCCTTTGCTTCCCGCTTCTACCCTGCTAAGTGTGGTCGCAGGCGCGGCTCTGACTGCCCGTGCACAAGTAAAGGGGTACAAAGAGAGCCCCTACTTTTGTACACCGACAACGTGACTCCACCAACCTACTTCTTCGTCCTATATATTCACATATATCCCCAAACCACCAGAAGCATCCACGAAAATACTTTTCCACCGCCGCAACCTTCTATACCCGTGAGATTCCATCTAGGGGCCTTTTCCGTCATCCTGCCGGAGGGGGATTCGATCACGGAGAGCTTCTACATCAACTCTATTGCCTTTCCGATGAAGCGTGAGTAGTTTACCTCAAACCTACGGGTCCATAGCTAGTAGCTAGATGGCTTATTCTCTCTCTTTGATTCTCAATACCATGTTCTCCTCGATGTTCTTGGAGATCTATCCGATGTAATCTTCTTCTGCGGTGTGTTTGTCGAGATCCAATGAATTGTAGATTTATGATCAGCTTATCTATGAATATTATTTGAATCTTCTCTGAATTCTTATATGCATGATTTGGTATCTTTATAATTCTCTTCGAACTATCGGTTTAGTTTGGCCAACTAGATTGGTTTTTCTTGCAATGGGAGAAGTGCTTAGCTTTGGGTTCAATCTTGCGGTGTCCTTTCCCAGTGACAATAAGGGCAGCAAGGCACGTATTGTATTGTTGCCATCGAGGATAAAAAGATGGGCTTTTCATCATATTGCTTGAGTTAATTCCTCTACATCGTGTCATCTTACTTAATGCGTTACTCTGTTCTTCATGAACTTAATACTCTAGATGCAGGCAGGAGTCGTTCAATATGTGGAGTAATAGTAGTAGATGCAGAATCGTTTCGGTCTACTTGACATGGACGTGATGCCTATATTTCATAATCATTGCCTTAGATATCATCATAACTTTGCGCTTTTCTATCGATTGCTCAATAGTAATTTGTTCACCCACTGTATTATTTGCTATCAAGAAAGAAGCCACTAGTGAAACCTATGGCCTTCGGGTCTATTTTCCATCATATAAGTTTCTGATCTTCTATTTTCCGTCATATAAGTTTCCGATCTACTATTTTGCAATCTTTTACTTTCCGATTGATAAACCAAAAATACCAAAAATATTTACATTATATATTGTTTAGTTTCATCTATATTTAATAGATCTCACTTTTGCAAGTAACGGTGAAGGGATTGACAACCCCTTTATCGCGTTGGGTGCAACTTGTTTGATTGTTTGTGCAGGTATTAGGTTATTTGTGCGTTGTCTCCTACTGGATTGATACCTTGGTTCTCTAACTGAGGGAAATACTTATCTCTACTTTGCTGCATCACCCTTTCCTCTTCAAGGGAAAAACCAACGCAAGCTCAAGAAGTAGCATCGTACCGATCATGAAGCGGCAGGGGGTGGCCAATATTTTCCATGCTGGATGTGTTATTCTCAAGATGAGTGTTTATTCACTTGTCATTGCATGAGAGTACGACAAAGGTACTAGGGATGCCCACACCCGAAATGAAAAATGAATTAATTTATGTTGTCAAATAATAAATTCCTTGGAAAGTGTTGGTATGGAGGGCACCCGTGGATACAGCTAGCCATGGATTGTGAAAGAATGGTGGAAAAAGGAATAAACTTTATTTTCTGTTTGGGAACCGCCTATGGTATATGGAAAGTGTTGGGAATTACTCGGTCGTTTTCGTTGACGGGAAAAGTATGCCACCCAAAATGTTTTTACCTCTCTTTTTGGCTTTGAGCTCTGGCACCTCTACAAATCCCTACTTCCCTCTGCGAAGGGCCTTTCTATTTACTTTATGCATTTTTTATTTTTTATTTGAGTCTCCATCTTCTCTTAAAAATCACCAACTAAGGGGCACTATGATCTAACTTGAGCATTGGGTGTAGCTAATATGCGAGTGTGTTTCATGAATGGATCAATGATTGAGCATAATGGGCTAGGGATAACTTGCTTTAGTGTTGATATTTTGAAAGACATGGTTGCTTGTTGATATATTTGAGTATTGAAATCTTCATGTCAAAACTAGACTATTTCTTTGAACCATATAAAAATACAAATGTCCATGCTACAAAAGAAAAGAATGTGATGAACATGATAGGCACCATTCCAATATCAAAAATTATGTTTTTATCATTTACCTACTCGAGGACGAGCAGGAATTAAGCTTGGGGATGCTGATACGTCTCCAACGTATCTATAATTTTTGCTTGTTCCATGCTGTTATATTATCATTCTTGGATGTTTTAAAATAATTTTTTAGCAACTTTATATCATTTTTTGGGACTAACCTATTGACATAGTGCCCAGTGCCAGTTGTTGTTTTTTGCTTCTTTTTTACTTCACAGAAAATCAATACCAAACGGAGTCCAAACGTAGCGAAACTTTTTGGAGATTTTTTCTCGACCAGAAGACACCTGTTGGGCCAAAGAAGTACCAGAGGGGGGCTCCGAGGGGAGCACAACCCACCAGGGCGCGCCCAGGTGGGTTGTGCCCACCTTGGCCACCTCCCGCACTGCCTCTTTGCTCCATAAATACCCTGAAAATCCAAAAATGACGAAGCACAATTCCAGCCGCCGCAAGTTCCAAAACCACCGGATCCAATCTAGACACCATCACGGAGGGGTTCATCATCCTCATTGGTGCCTATCTGATGATGCATGAGTAGTTCATTGCAGACCTACGGGTTCGTAGGTAGTAGTTAGATGGCTTCCTCTCTCTGTTTTGATTCTCAATACAATGATCTCTTGGAGATCTATTTGATGTAACTCTTTTTGAGGTGTGTTTGTTGGGATCTAATGAACTTTGAGTTTATGATCAGATCTATTTTATCCATGAAAGTTATTTGAGTCTTCTTTTGATCTCTTATATGCATGATTACTTGTAGCCTCGTATTTCTTCTTCGAATCTTTGGTTTAGTTAGGCCGTCTAGATCGATTTTTCTTACCATGGGAAGAGGTGCTTTGTGATGGGTTCGGTCGTGCCGTGTTCTTTCCCAGTGACAGAAGGGGCAGCAAGACACGTATTGATCATTGCAATTAAGGATAACAAGATGGGGTCTATTCCTACATGAATAGATCTTGTCTACATCATGTCATCGTTCTTATTGCATTACTCCATTTCTCCATGAATTCAATACACTAGATGCATGTTGGATAGCGGTCGATGTGTGGAGTAATAGTAGTAGATGCAGGCAGGAGTCGGTCTACTAATCTTGGACGTGATGCCTATGTAATGATCATTGCTTGGATACCGTCATAATTATTTGAAGTTCTATCAATTGCCCAATGGTAATTTGTTTACCCACCGTATGCTATTTTCTCAAGAGAAGCCACTAGTGAAATCTACGCCCCCGGGTCTATTCTTTTTCATATTTGCTTTTTGATCTATTATATGCCACTTTTATTTTTAGATCTATTATTCCAAAAACCCAAAAATACCTTGCTGCACTTTTTATTTACTTATTTTAATTCGCATTTTATCGAGATCTCTTTATCCAATCTATCACAATTTTTATCTCGTCAACTTCACAATTTCTAGCACCGTTACCCGAAAGGGATTGACAACCCCTTTAACATGTCGGGTTGCAAGTATTTGTTCTTTGTGTGCAGGTACCGTTTACATAGTGTTGCTTGGTTCTCCTACTGGTTTGATAACCTTGGTTTCATCACTGAGGGAAATACCTACCATAGTTGTGCTGCATCATCCCTTCCTCTTTGGGGAAATACCGACGTAGTTCAAGCGACACCAGTGAGCGACCCAGCAGCCCGGTATGGAACCAACTCCTGAAGGAACGACATGCACTAGAAAAAAACACTTCCGTGATGATACGTGTTTGTCACAGTAGGTCACGTTTTCTGTCATGCATGTACATCCATGATGATTTTATGACATAATCAAGATAGTCATACCTGTGCTGTCGTAGAAGTGTCCATGACAATACCAAAATTATCATCACGAAAGTGTCCACTTCCATGACGATAAATCACGCGTCATGGAAGTGTTTTCGTCAAGGGTAACCGACATGTGGCTTCCACTGTAACGGGTCGCCATTAAGCTATCGGGTTCAGGTTTGGATCTGATAACCCGTTAACAGCCCGGACCAATGGGGATTTTCCACGTGTAAAATTCTCATTCGCGGAGGAACCACGTGTCAGCTCCTCGTTGGGACAAATGTCATCCAGCGAATCGACGGGACGTGCCTATTTACATCGACACGTGGCTCGGCCCAATAGTGGCCCATTCAGGTCAAAAGGCCGGCCCATTTGACTTGGTCAAAAGGTAGCGGCCCAACCCACGGAAAGCCTGTTAACGGCATGTTCGCATATGGCCCATTTACAAGCCACTAACTCAGGGCCCGTTATAGCCTATCTGAATTAGGCCCAGTAGCGTCATCTGGGCCGTTCAATATGATTCCAGCCCATTGTAACTTTCGTCCCATGTGTGGCCCATGACGTCTTTTAGCCCATATGAGGCCCTTTGTAGCACTTGGCCCATAAACTGCCCGGGGTGAAACTGGCCCATAATGAGCAGTATATCGCTTTATACCCATTAACGGCCCATTATTCCATTGGACCGTTTCCAGCTCGTGTTATCTTTCGGCCTTCTAAGGGCCCATTTATTCTTGGGCTCATTTCCAGCATTTGATTACTTACGGTCCGTTATTGGCCTGCTCTGGTTGTGGGTAAAATTCAGCCCATGGTTAAAGTCGGACCGTTTGTGGCCCATTAATCCGCTGGGCCGTTTTCATAGCATCATCAAATACGACCCCTTAACGACCCGTTATGCATGTCGATAGAATCAAGCCCGTTATACTCATCGGCCTATTAACGGCCCTTTATGGTCGGCCCATGAACAGACGATTCCCTCTCTAGCCCGTTTACGGGCCATAATGCGGTCCGTTATGGCCCATGTTTGACCAATCTATCATAGGGCCCGTAGAAGGCCCATTGATTCTATGGCCCATAGAAGGCCCGTAGGAGGCCCATGGTCACTACAGCAGACAGCAGGACCATGGTGGCAACTGTTCGTATGTAGCCCATGGTTATTGTGGCCTAGTTTTAATAAATAGGTTATTGCGGCCACTAGCAAACCACGGAAAAAGAACTACACTGACTACAAGCAAACAAATAAACAAGACAACATGGAAATAAATAAGCAAGCAACTTACGCTAGGCTATTACGGCTATTACACATATTACATCCACTGGGCATCAAAGTTCGCCACCAGTGCAAATATGGGGAACAAAGCATCATATTACATACACTGGTTGTCAAAGTTGGCGACCAGTGCAAATAAACGCCACAGCAAAACAAGTCCAGCACTGAACCACTTCACAAGAGCTCAAGAAACAATATCCTGGGTATCCACCATGCAGGCAAGACGCTTAGCAAGCTTATTAGCTTTCTCTTGTTTGGCGCTTAAATCCTCCAGCACTTGCTGTTGCACCAGAAAGTATGCATCTGAATTCTGCAGGGACTTCCTTGGTCCTTCGGCTTCCTGTCATAGCACATCTGATTGATGTCTTTCAACTCGAAGTTGAGACTCAAGAAGCCGAACTGATTCAGGCAGCGAGTTCAAAGAGCTGGTGCCAGCAGTAGTAGCCAGTAACTCGGACACTACATCAAGACATGACTTTTGGGTTGTCTCACTCTTCTCAAGTTAGAACAGCAAACACGTTAAAGAAACAGGTTTAAAACATACCTGCTGCGCCATTGGAGTATTAGCTGCATCCTTCAATTTTGAAATTAGTTGGTATGAGTAAATACAGTGATGCAAGAGCAAAGGAGTATGAACCATAGCTACGGAACCTGACCTGAGAACAATTCTTCTTCTGCTTTAAGCGTTGACTTGGGGTTCGGAGTGGTGGTCCTCATGCTTTGGGCACTGCAGTTGCCTTACTATCCGCTCGTGTTTGGGTGCTCTGTGGTGGAGACGGTGATGTGTCAACTGGAACTGGGTTACTATCTGCTGGGGTTGGGGTTAGAAGGGGTGTAGTTGGTTCTCTGTCCAACTGGGTAGGGGTACAATCTGCGTGAGTCTGGGTTATGTGTGGTGGGGCTGGTTCTTGGACAAGTACAACTGTGGTTCTATCTGCATCGACGGGTAGCATGATCTTTTGTGAAGACCGTGTTTTTACTCCCATAGATACTGCCATCACCCCCTCCAATTCAAATGGCTAATAAACAAGAAAAGTAATTGAATGTACATACATTGTATGATAGACAGGTCCAATGGATAGTAGGGAACAAAACAGGGCATGAAATAATTCACATTTATGTTGCCTAACCAAACAGGATAGCATGACATAATTTCATGTATATGATGGCTAATTAAACATGATAGCATGACACAATTTCGCATATATGATGGCTAACTAAACAGGATAGAATGACATACTTCAAAATATGATGACTATGTAAACAGGATGACATGATATAACTATATGATGTTTCTATTGAAGTGGGTGGCATGCCATAATTCGCATACATGCCGTCAATGGAAACATGATGGCACGATATAATTCACGGATAGAATGACATAATTCAAAATATTATGACTATGTAAACAAGATGAGATGATATAACTATATTATGTCTTTAGAAAATGGGTTGGCATGCCATAATTCAGATAGATGTTGTCTATGTAAACATCATGGCATGATATAATTCAAATATATGATTTATATACTAAGCAAGTGAGCAGAGGGCAATTGCATATATGATGTGTCAACTAAGCAGATGGCATTCAATATTGTGTATATGATGTAAAAAATAAGCATTGCAAGACAACATATGCATGATATGAGTAATATAACCCTGCCAAGTTTGAGCATACACCTCAGGGGAAAATAGGACTGGTCATCTGTCTCTGAATCCTCCTCTGAGGAGCTATATGTAACCAATAAGATATCTGCTTCAGCAGGTAGCATCATCTGCTCTGAAGACCTTGTTTTCACTCCAAATGTTTCCATCACCAATTCAAATGGCTGATGCACAGGAAGAGTAGTTGAATATATAAACATTTTCGACAAATGGATTACGTAATACAAAAAAAGGATGGCATGATATAATTCACATATATGATGCTTGGCTAAACAGCATGGCATTGCATAATTCACATACATAATACCTTGCAACAAGATAGCATTGCATAATTCACATATATAATGTCTTGCAACAAGATGGCATTGCATAATTCACATATATGGTAATTAGACACTAAACAGGTGGCATTCACACAAAGCATGTCTAAACTAAGCAAATGACATGCCAATGTAAGACACCATATGCACGATATGAGAAATATAAACCTACCAAGTTAGAGCATGCACCTCGGGGGGGGATAGGACTGGTCATCTGTCTCTGAATCCTCCTCTGAGGAGCTATCCATAACCAGCAAGACATGCGCTTCGTCAGATACTATTGTCTACTCTGAAGACCTTGTTTTCACTCCAGATTTTCCATGACCGTGTCGAATGGCTGATGCACACAAAGAATAATTGAATGTACTAACATTGTTGACAAATTTAATACGTAATAAAAAAGGGTGGCATGATATAATTCACATATAAGATGACTGGCTAACCAGGATGGCATTGCAAAATTCACATATATGATGCCTGGCTAAACAAGATGGCACTGCATGAGTCACATATATGATAGAGAAACTAAACAGATGGCATTCACACAATGCATGTCTAAACTAAGCAAATGACATATTTTATGTATAAAGTAAGCAATGCAAGGCACCATATGCATGATATGACCAACATCAGCATGCCAAGTTAGAGCAAAAGACCTCAGGGAGTAAATAGGAGTGGTCTGCTCCCTCTGAATCCCCCTCTGAACAGTTATCCTCCTCTTGATTACCGTCTGGAATGGGGGGAGGGGGTTGCTTTTGCGCCCACCATGGAGCGACATCTGCATGAAATTTTATTGCCACGCAAGGCTCTTCTCTTTTGCTCTACATGTTTAGTACCATTATGTACAATAACTGACATGCATAGGAATAAAACATAGTGAGATTATGTAAGGAGTGCATGCACAAATCTAGAGTGATGGTAGCAAACTATGGATAGACCCAAAACCAATGATAGCAGGCAAATAATAGCTTTAGTTAAAAAAATACAGATAATGGCTCCTTTAATGTTTGTTTCCACCCAACATGAAACTCATAGTAGACACCCGAGATTAACCAGATAGTAGGCAGATAGCATTAGTTTGGACCTGACTCAGAGCCTAATCGGTGAACAGGATGATAAAGTAGCATGTCATCGTATTAAGCAATGCATAACGTAAGCGGACATGAAATAGTGCGACCTCTCTTGCGGACCCATGTAGTCCTCAAGGTCATCTGCTCAGTTGATGATGGTAATGCAGTTGTCGTGGCTGCCAGCGGTGGGGAAGAAGATCTGAGGCGGCGAAAGACAGTCTGGAGGGTGGATCCCTGCTATGGTGAACTCTTCCGTCGTTGGAGCTGAGCTGGGGCGGACCACAGTGCAATAGCGGGACAAACCATACAAGGTTTTCTCTGACACATATCTGTAACAGAAGTAATTCTATAAGGGCCTGTTTGAATTGGAGGATTCTAACAATGCAGGGATAAGAAATACACAGGAATAGGATAGGAATACACGTGCAAAACAGAGAATTTAAAAACACGGGATTTCTGCCAATCTGGGTGTTTGGTTCACAAGAATTGGCAGATCACAGGAATGCAAAGAAGCATGGTGAAATTAAGTCAAACCACAAGAAAATGTACGGTTATAATGCTATTATGCTACTATTTCTTAGTCTTGTGCTTCATGAATATGAATTTGGAAAGGAGGCCAAGTGGATATTAAAATTCGTACAGTTTTTCTTTCAAGGAGACACTAAAGGAACAAATCCTATAGTTTTCCTTTGCTCCATTCCTTTGAACCAAATGCATGAATAGTAGTACCATAGGAAACTTTCCTATTCCTATGTTTTTCCTTCACTTTTCCTTTCAAGCACTGGCGATTCTAGAAGGCAGGCTTGAACATGGAAAAGCCTACACTCCAAAAATGTTTTGTGCTACTTCTACTACTTTGGACCTAGGCCACTGCCCTACTAGCTCAACTCCCAGGCCCATCTACAAATGCACAACTCAAACACACAGAAATAAATAATGATGGCATTCGAGAGAGTCCATCACGGATAGCTAAGTTGCCTGGTACCTTGCTGCTTGTCATATAGTAGGAGAAACTAATCGTATTTCACGTTACTACACGTGTTCAGTGGACAGTATATATAACATGTAGAGTAAAAAAGCGATGCAACAAGTGTACAACCTCTTTAGCGAAGCCATGTCGATCTCAGCATTATTAGGTTGGTCGGTGAGGATGCTCCGGCTGATGTGGCTGTCGGAGGAGGGGAAGAAGATCTTAGGCGTCTGGAGATGGAGCCGAGGTTAATGCTCCGCTGTGATGGAGGGTTTCGTCGTTGGAGCAGCTCCGATGAGTTGTACGACGACGAGGCTGAAGCAGGATAAGAGAGACAACGTTAACCTGAGTGGAATTCTAATAGCATCTCCAATAGATGATGTAAAATACATAACCACAAAGTGCTAGATGTAAATTACAACAGCCGCTCATCTCTGAACTTAACTGTCGAAACTGAATTTAACCGTCGAAACTGAATTTTGCAGTCGAAACTGAACACACTAGTAGCAGAAAAGCAGCAGCGCCCGGAGCAGCAGTGCGTGCGAGAGCCGGGGCAGCTGGTCGTGTAGCAGCATCTCGGATAGCAGCTGCAGGGGCTCGAGCGAGAGCAGGATCTGCTGCTCGTGCAGCAGCAGCGCGAGCAAGAGTAGAGCAGCAGCGCAAGCACGAGCAAGAGAAAGAGCAGCAGCGCGAGCAAGAGCAAGAGTAGACCAGGCAGGCGACTGAGAGCAAGAGCAAAGCAGCAGCGCGAGCGAGAGCCAAAGCAGCAGCAACTCCTACTGATGTGGACATCGCCGCCGAGGGAGCGACACCTTAAAGGAAGTGGCCGGCGACACCGATGTAGATGGATCCGCGCCATGGCGGCTCGAGACCAAGCGCCGGCAGCACCGTGAGATCGAATCAAGAAGAAAATGCAGCGATTAGTGTAGAACCTCTTTGGTGGCGCCGATTTGGCCTCAGCTTCATCCGAGGAATCAGTGATGGTGCTGCTCTTTCGGTGGTGCAGGTGAAGACGGTGCTATGGGAATGGAGGTGGCGCGAAAGACGAGGACAGTGTGGCTCCTTGGAGGTGGAGGACAGTGTGGCTGAACCGGCGGCACGACGAGATCGACGACGGATCCTCATCCGGTGCGGTGGATGAGGGACGTCAAGGTGTTGTTGTGGACGACGTTGTTGGGGAAGAGGCTCCGGCTGGGTGGCAGATGAAGGAGGGTGTGGGGCTTCGCGGGTTTTCGCAGCCTCGGTGCACGAATGGGGGCGCGGAGGGGATGGGAGGGGGGAACCATGGCTTAGGGACGTGCTTGTCCAAAATATGGGGTAAGTTATGAAAGTACCCCCACCAATTTGAGCTAGGCGGTTCTTCGGTTCTGGGCTATCACGGGAATTTCACGTGTCGGGATTTCGCAGGAGGTGGGAGTTTTCGCGCGCGTTGTAATTTTGGGATAGCAAGGGGCGGGTTGAGATGGAGGGAGTTTTCGGAGCACAACAAGACAAAGAGATATCTTAAAATTTCGGGGTAACAAGGCGCGGGTTGAAGAGGCAGGAGTTTTGCAGCACGATAGACAGAGATGCTAGCTTGAAATTTTGGCATAACAAGGCGCGGCTTGAAATTTCTGGAGAACAAGCTTAACGTGTACAAAAAAACAAAAACAAAAAGACAATTCTCACCCCACTAGAGAGAGTCATGTCCCGTTTTACTATATTACTAGAAATGCCATTCAGATACAACAACAAAAAACTAAAAAAATCGGGACAACAAGCTTAATGTGTACAATACCAAATCAATTTGCACTTCCCTCAACAATAAAAAAACAATTCATGATGTCTAGCATATGGACTAAATTTGAGTACATTTTCCCCGTTTGAATGGGATTGTACTCGGGTTAGTTATACAACCATTTAAATATTATCTTCACAACGCATGACATGAGTAAATTCCCATATAAATATGAACTGCATGTACATACGATCTCGAATTCAAATATATGTATCCATTTTATGTTGAATTCAAATCATAGTACATGTATGCTCTAGCTAGATGTTCGGAATCTAAACCATGTATGATACTATGTACAATGTGTTTAACACGCACAACACACACACACACCATTTAGACTAGTAAGGTACACGTGCATTGCACGCATGAGATTTGGCAACCAAATTATGAATAAATACCACACTATAACATGTAAGCTTTGAGTCATATATGCATTGTAGATGTTCGTTTAATTCTTATAGTTCATCTCATTCAAAATCAATTAGTTTTTATAAAAAAGTTAATCTATTTTAAGATTCATGGAATTGTGCATTGTAAAGCATAAAGTAAAAAACAAATAATGGCAATTCATCTAGAAAAAAAATTGGGCAATTATGATACGGAAGATTCTAGAACAAAGGAGAAATGCTTCCGTTTTGAGGTTTGTGCATTATGCTTAAGTTCAACCATGGAGTCTTCTAGATTGTACATGTGGCAGAATCTGGTGGAATGTAGATGATATCCAACGGCCAGTAGTGCTCGGATTTGTCATCTCTGCACCGTCAGATTGGCTTCATCCAACGACCATCTTTCAAAGATATTCACACACTATATAGGGTATAGATATGCATGTGGTGCGAAAGCCACCCATCATCTCCAATTTGAATAGTGTGTCCATGCATGGATGCAATGTGGCCAAATGATGCATGCCATCAGTATCTCAAATTCAAATCAGTCTGACGTCTTGTTCAATGTATATACAATATAGCATGCTCGTTTCCAAACCACACCACGCATATCTCAGTTATATTCATGCATGCATGGGTTTCAAACATCATGATCTCTTATTCAAATATTTGAATTCAAATTTACATTTATTATGACCTCACCTAGTCTTTTACACCCACACAGTCGTCTTCTCTTTATAGTTGTACCACTTTCTCTCGTGCATGCATGCATGCACACACACACCACCACTTGCCATTATCCATCACACACACGCAATCTTTTTATTCAGGTCGATCTCCCATGGATGCACACAAACACACCTCCCCCTCTTCATCACTTCAGGCATTCTTTATCTCTCACATGCATGCGCAATGATCGATGGTCCTCTATGTGTGTGTATATATAGCTAGGTCTTTCCCAGTTTTCCACACAAACCGATCGATCTATATATCTAGTCAGGTCTCACCCTCTTTCCCACGTACACATCGATCAATCTACCTCTCTATATAGGACTGCATAGCTAATACACACACATTATCTATCCATCATCCCCCTTTCATCATCCATGCCTTCCGGTTCATCTCTCTGACGCGCATATAGTGCCGAAGACATGGGGCAGCAAGGGCCCTAGCCCCCCTAACATCACTATACTGAGGCTAATATGAATGTGATCAGTAGATCAATTGCTGGTAAAATGGTTTAAGTTGATGAATTGGCCCTCCCCGTAAAGGATTAGCAATGCTTGGCCCCCTAGCTCATTTAATTTTCATGGCTCCGCCACTGCGCACAACCGCGCACGTTCTCGCCCCCTCTCTTTAAATATCGATCTCGCACTTGCGCACTCCTTCACAGTCTCCCTCCACTTGGACCCTCGCACCATCTTCTAGCCCCCCATATCCCAGTGCTTGTACGCTCGTAGAGCTATTCCCTCTATCTGTCTCTATCGATATCTCGCACAGTCGACCCCTCCCCTCCTTCTTGTATATCACCTCGACCCCATGCACATACATGTATGTATATAGGCCTCTCCTTCACACAAATTGCATTGACACGTATTCCCTCACCATATCTTAGTATCTCTCACACACACGGGCTACGTGTGCGAAAGAGAAGAGGTGCACACACACACTCGTTCCCACATACAAACGTGCGGGTGCATGGTGGAGCACATTTGTACAAAAAATGAGCGTGTAGAAAGGGTTTAGATGATGTGCCACTAGTCTATATCTATACCTCTATATCTATATCTATACCCCTATGTAGTGTGCGAATAACTTTGAAAGATGGTCGTTGGATGAAGCCAATCGGACGGTGCAGAGATGTCAAATCCGAGCACTACTAGCCGTTGGCTATCATCTACATTCCACCAGATTCTGCCACATGTACAATCTAGAAGACTCCATGGTTGAACTTAAGCATAATACACAAACCTCAAAACAGAAGCACTTCTCCTTTGTTCTAGAATGTTCCGTATCATAATTGCCCAAACTTTTTTTTCTAGATGAATTGCTATTATTTGTTTTTACTCTATGCTTTACGATGCACAATTCGATGAATCTTAAAATAGATTAACTTTTTTATAAGAACTAATTGATTTTGAATGAGATAAACTATAAGAATTAAACGAACGTCTATATCATGCATATATGACTCAAAGCTTACATGCTATAGTGTGGTATTTATTCATAATTTGGTTGCCAAATCTCATGCGTGCAATGCATGTGTACCTTACAAGTACTTGTATGTGCAAAACACATAAATTAGAATTCGAATGGCACGCTACACAATGTCTCTTCCTTTTTCAGTTAATATATTATGATTAAAATGATTTGGGGGGCATCCATGAAGCCACGTGGCACATGTGGAGGCGTTGTCGTGACCTTCTTGTGTGGATTGATCACAGTGACATGCTGCTGGTTCCAGAAGAATGTACTCGCCCTATCTCATGCACACTGGCAGTACGTGCACGAAGCGAAGATGTGCACGCACACACTCATTCCCTCGCATGCACACGCGGGTATACGGTGGGATTCATTTTGTACGAAGATCCACCCCATGTGTAATTTGACGCGTGTAAGGTCGTTCACTTAATGGATGGTCAATTAATACAGCGCGTGCAAATTGAGTGGACGTGAGGGAGGAAGCAGTTGAGACATTACTACTCCACTGCGTGCATGCGAGTAGTTAAATCATGGGTTGCTACTTCCATTGGTCTCCTTCGTATTTTGTGCCAATTTTTGACCATAATTTTAAGTAATACAGTATTTATGCTTGTCATAAAAAGTAATATCATCGAAAACTATGTTCAAATGTGACTCCAATGATATAATTTTTGGTGACATGCATTAACATTTTCTTAGTTAAATTTTTGGTCAAAAATTGGCACAAAATAAAAAGGGGGCCAATAAACAAGGACGCACGCAACATGATCAATATTTTCCCGGGTTACTGTTGGTGGCCTTTGTATTTAAATATGGACGGAGTGGAGTAGTACTATCTTTATATTAGCCTCGTAGGGCTCTCCCAGCGCCTACGCTCCCCACCCCGCCTCGTCCACCGGGTCCCGCCATGGAGGATCCCACCATGGATAATCCCTTAGATCCTAGGATCCCGCGGACTGCCCTCTCGCTGCGGCCCGCAGAACTGCCTCCTTTGAGCGAAACCGACATGTGCTTCGGAGGGGATCCATTGCTCTGGAATCACAGATCGGTGGCGCCGGAGGACATGCCAGGGCTGCGTTTCAGGTGGTGGGCTTCAAGGGCAAATCGGATCGAGGAAGCGTCACATCGATTGGAGACAAGTTCGAAGGAGCTGCGCCTGGCGAAGAACAAGGCGGATGCGCAAGTCGATCTCAGGGGAGAGATGCTGAGGGATGTCAGCATCTGGCATCATCATGTTGAATTCGAGCTGGGCTAATGGCAGAGAGCATAGTCGACTGCGGACGAAAGAACGCGCATGCCTGCGGAATGGCATGAGCAACCGATGCAACTGTTCAAATGGGCGGTAGGAGAAGCCAAATCCCGGGACCAGCTGCGGCGGGCCACTGGGCATGCATCATAGGCGAGGTGAGATGCCCTCCTTCCCCGCCAGCGATGCAGTGACCTACTCGGTTGCTGCTGCAGTGAACTTGTTGTGCCATGGTGGTTTGCAACCGTGACAATCACTCCATCTATATGTATTGTATTTCTGTGAAAATACTTGGTCGTTTGGAAAAAGATGGTAATTGATTTATCACGAGTTTTTGAATGCTTGGTCCTGACAATCACCCGATAGCCACAAGTCTCCATCGCGTAATACTTGACAGTCGGTCGCACCAACATACGGTCGGTCGGACCCGCGTCTCACCGAAGGGACACGCATCGGCTTGGTCTGACATGTAGGACCAGGTACATCACTGACATGTGCAACCGCATTTGAGCAGTACTTGAAATTTGTGTTCAATGAAACTCTTCGGGAGCCGTTTCGGGCTTCAAAACCAAAACCATCAATAAATCTTTAGCTTGTTCCCATCACATTCCAAAGTAGTAGTACTTCCTCCGTCTAGGTGTATAAGTCATCTTAGTTGTGCTCCACGACCAAGGCGGAGGAAAAAAAGAACTTAATGTTTATTTGCTAATTAATAGCATTGCATGTAATGAACTAACCACTGCATGTCCTGTTTGGTAGTCTTAAGTCATTGAAAGCATGTGCGCCCACATCTCTTATTGGTTGATATGTCAAGAAACTAGAAACGAGGTATGAGTTAATGCACCGCGCCTAAGTGTTTTGAGATTATTTGTACACCTAGACGAAGGGAGTACTACTACCATGCTATAATCAAGTGCAAACCTGTTCACACCTATCAAACCTGAACGTGTTCCCACTATGCAGGTTTTAGTACTAGTGCTAGTAGGTTATAAAAAGGGGAACTACCTAGCCGAAAATTACTCTACCTTCTTCCTCATAAGTCTTTCTTGTTCGTCCGTCCTTGCCATGGCCGGTGTGCAGAGCTCTAGGCCGAAAACTACTCGTAACAAGGGAGCAACGACCAAGGCCGCGAAAAAAAAGAGAGCTCGCCGCCTCGCAGAGACCTCGAAATATCTCTCACGGGCAGGCGAGGGCTCCTGGAGCGCCCTAGCCACGGAGGCGAACATGTCGAGCTGGCGGTGCTGGAGTCGTTATCCTTCGACGACATGCCCGATCAGCTCAATAAGCAGAAGGAGTTGATCGATGGCTTGGTAGAGCCGCTGAAGGAGAGCCTCGATGACATGCCCGCTGAGCTCAATAAGTAGGAGGAGTTGACCGCCGGCTTAGTGATGCTGCTGAAGGAGAGCATTGCCTCGGGTAAGAAGGCGACCGGTGAAATCCTGCAAATTCAGGAGGACAAGGCGAAGTTCCGCCACGAGCTCGACCTGCTGAAGGAGGAGAACGCCGGCTGGAAGAAGCTGCATGAGAAGAGCAGTTCCTCGGTGAAGATGTTGCACGCCCTCATCATGGAACAGAAGGAGGAGTTGGCGAAGCTCCATATCGAGCACCCGGCTACTATCAAGGTATGTAATGCGGCCGTGGAAGAGATGATGAACGCTCACCTCGAGAGATCCCGCATTATGGACAGAATGAAGAAGATGGCGGAGGAGATGAGTGAGGAGATGAAGGTCGTGGAGGCGGTGAAGAAGCAGTTCAGACTCCACGGTTAACTCTTCGTCAATTAGAGAGCAGTGCCCCAGACTTGTGTCTGCGTCTTCCTTCTTTTTGGCGGGTTAATTTTCCTTCTTGTTTTTCTCCTGTGTTTCTTCTTTTGCTTTGGGTGTTTCATCGCATGTGTCACGTTCTCTGCTAGGCACGAATAGAACAATGCTAACAATGAGCAGCGCCGTGGGATCGATGACTAGCAAATTAGATCATTTTTATCGCCATATCACACCGGGCTGCCGTGTTTCGCGCTCCTCCGTCGTACTAGTACTCCACTAGAAAACTTGAGTGTACCACACGGTTTTTTTCTCCTCCTCAGGTCCTCGGCAACATTTATATGAGCAGTCAAATCACAAGGCTCCACCTTCCAGCAGTAATGAGCAGTCAAATCACAAAGGCCCTCGCCTCTCGTGAAACCGACCAAGCGAGACTGCCCCGCCCTCTAGCCTTTTAAATGTACTTTTGTACAGTAGTAGTATTGACGGATTGCGCCATGGAGCAAAACTAACAAGATGAAATTAAAGAAAAAAGGTGGTACATATAGAGAGCGCTCGTCGCCAAATTATGCATATAGTATTATTTAAAAAGCTAGTACGTGCTTAGATGGGGTGCTAAAGTCTATTAAAGAAATTAGCATACCTATTTAATTCTTTGACAACTAAACTCCTTCATGCTTTGGGTAAACTTCTCTCATTTAAGTTTTGTTTTTAGTTACATATCATATTTAAGTGTTTTGCGTATGTGGAATGCTTAGAGCGTGGTTAATAGTATAGCCAACTGCTGGCTATATGATGTTGGCCATATCATATATTGTACGTATATAATGTGAAGGAACGAGTGGTAGTACTACCAACTACAAGATGAACTGTAAGAAATACAAGTATGTACGTACTGAAGAGTTAAAGTAATGAGAAAGAACATAACATAGTTCTGCTGGGGGCTCAGCACAACACACCCCTGAAATAAAACTAAGCACCCTGAAATTAAACTAAGCAACTAGTCCGGTAGACACTGCATTAGAAACACCATGAGCAACGACACTGTCACCTTACTCGGACTCCTTGTCCACGTCCTCGACTTCGTCCTTGTCCCTCTTCCTCTTGGATGATACTTCTTTGCTTGAACCGCACACTAGGCTCTCGCTCTTCATCCAACCCTTGTAGATATTGAAACAAAGGTAGGCATCCATTGCAGCGTACTGGATGTGTTCTTTATCTATTAAATTCCACTCCCATGCAAGATGAAACTTGTGGTGAGGTTTTGTTAGTTTGCCATACGAAGTATCAACCATGGTTCCTGCCAGGGTCAGCAATGAAGGCTGACGGGAGGACACCAGCCTATTCTTCTGGAGGTCGAAGGGCTGGCCTACAATGAGGCCTATCCGACCCAGGACTTCCTCGTCGTTATGAAAGTCTACAATAACGAATTTGACTCTGTCGTCCACGAGGAAGTTCTTAAAAATCCTCGCACTTAACATCGGCATGGCATATGTGGTAGACCAAGCACAAGTTATGCACGCAAAACTGGATCACGGCGGGCATCTTCTTCTCTCCCTACTTTAGATTCTTCTCTTTTCCCAGGACTGTGGTGTACTCAACATCTAGACCAGCGACCCACTCATCACCATCTGACTTTTCGAACATGTGTTTGAAGCAAGAAAGGCATCCTTTCACCGTCGCGGAAGAACGGGTGTAGATGACATCGAACTCATCACTGGTGATGGTTCTAACCTTGTAATCACCGCCGATCATGGAGATTTGGGACGCCATGGATTTTGGAGGAGGGTTAGGATTAGTGGAACTGATGTAATGTGAAAGGACGGACGACTAGTAGCGAACTGCCGTAATGTTAAAGGACGGTCGGGACGAGTAGGAGCGAACTACTAGCGGTTTTCCGATTGTAAAAATGCTGAGTGGGGCATGCGAACGGCAGGGTAGTGGCTTACCCGGTGGATAAATGGATTCATGCACAGTACTATGGGGGCCCAATTAGGTGTCATGTCTACTAGACCCTCCTTGTAGGCCTGACAGTATAGCATCTGCGTGTTCGCACGTCAAGCGTGGGGAAAATTACAGGTGATATGAAGTTTTCCATGCTCCCATGAAACGGGCTTCCGAGAGCCCTTGGATCTCAGATCGAACGATTGCATGGTGTGATTCTAGACCTATGGGTGAATATCCTATCCTGGAGGGTCATTCTGCAAATTTTCAGCAACTTAGCATGCGACCGTTTGATCTTAGATCCAAGGGTTGTCGGCAGCCCGTATCATGGTCGCGCCTACCACGACCGTCGCCTCGCTCACGCAGTCGTGCCTTTGGAGATTTCAGACGGCTATAAATAAGCATTTTTTGCCTACTTCACATGCATGAAACTACTTCCTCCGTCCAGGTGCGTTAGGCTATCTGATGTTGGCATGTCATACATAGTCATCACTTATAGTCACTCATACAACAAGGTTAGCTATATGGATGGCTATAAGAGTATTTTTTACTTCTCTCTATCTCTTTCTTCGTAGTATTTATTGCATTTGCCAAGGAGTAAGTAGCTAGGGTGTTGCACAAGAGCCCACTCCCACCATTTTTTCCCTCCTCGACATATAAGCAAAAGTGCCATGTAAGCGGGCTATAAGCCCATTACTGTAGAGTACTACCTCCATCCTAGTTTAGGCTAGTCGTAATGGGGAGTATCATATACTAGTATCATGCATAAAGTTAGTATCTTAGATTGTCTTATTAATTGGCATGCATGACACAAAAGTAGTACAACATTTAATATGATACTGTATCATGATATGATACCACATCCTCTCTTTCCTCATTTAATTGTGTGCCACATCATCTAAAAAGTCTAGTTGGCATGCATGATACCGCTGATGATACTCCCATTACGACCAGCCTTATAGGTCACCTTTGTAGTTTGTGCCAAATTTTGACCAAAGATTTAGCTAACAAAATGTTAATGCATGTCAACAAAAATTATATCGTTGGATTCATATTTGAACATAGTTTTCAATGATATAATTTTTGGTAACATGCATGAACGTTTTGTTAGTTCAATCTATAGTCAAAATTTGACATAAAATACAATGGGGACCAATAAACCAGGACGAAGGTAGTACTTGGCACCTGTATACCATGGAGGTGGTCAGGAATCGGGAGAGTCACCCCGGTCGTAGCGTCGCAGTAATAATGATAATGGAAAGTCAAATCACAGGGCCCCACCTGTCCAGCAGTAACGAGCTGTCAAATCACACAACTCTATGTTTGCAGCAGTCTACTCCCTCATCTTCTCGCCTCTCTATCGAACCGACTAGGCGGAACTGCCCCGCCAACCGTGCGGGAAAAGCCCCGCCCTCGACTTTTAAATATAATTTTGTATCCATGGATTGCACCATGGAGCAAAGCTAGAAGAAAACGGTGGTACAAATGTATACAACATGCATATCGCGTTCGCGTCGCACCCCAGACGGTCGGTTGGTCTGGCATGCCGCTCACCGAATGGAAGTCACGTCATATTGCGTTTGCACACACATGTGGGACCGCAATTGAGAACCGTCCATAGGCACACGCACACTTCCCTGTCCCTGCAAGTCGCCTGAGTTAATAGAAGAGAGGTTATGGTTTCTTGTCATGTGGCATTTTTTCGTGTTATATGTTAATCCGGTGCTTCAGATCAAAATGACGACAACTGCGCCTCTGGGGCACGTGCATGAAGACTCCTCGACAGTCATTGACGAGGTCAAGTCGGCTCTGGAAGAAAAAAGAAAACTACTCCACTACTTAGGCAGGAGCCTCCGCGCTTGCTTGCTAGTGTTGCTGTCTTCACACTCTCGTCCTCTCCAGATCTAAACATGACAGCGGTGGCCACACTCTCTCTCTGCTCGTCACTGGTCACAGATCTGGCCGGATCCCCTCCGTCGGGGAAGGTGAGAAGATGCAACGTTCATGCGGCCGTCCTTGGCGACGCCTCTGACCCACTACCGGCGCGTCCCGATCAGTGTGCCTTGCCGACCCTTCTTCCTTGCTGTCCTAGTGTGGGCAGATCCGGCCTCCCGCCGCCCACCTAGCGACATCTCGGCTACCCTCAAGTATAACTTCCTTTGAAACCGGCCTTGCTCTACTGCCCCAGCTCCTCATGTCGCTACATTTGTATCTTTTACTACTTCTCAGGCCCCCTCGTAGATAGGATCGATCGGTTGTTCGAAAGCCACCTAAATTTTTACTATTAAGAGGTAAAACTACTTTCGTGTAGTCGATTCTAGTAGTACTACTTCATGCAGTTGAATCTAGTACTACTTGGTTCAAACAGGGAAGAAAGGGGGTGGGGGTGGGGAAGATTTGTTACGTGAATCTAGGACTTGGTCGAAAGAGGAAATAATGGGGGCGAAAAGTAGCGGAGACTGGCTATCCAACTGGTCTCTTGGTCTAATAGGGAAATAAAGAGAAACGCATTACAAACTCGATATAAACCGATCTATTTGTTGAAAAAGGAAAGGAAGTGGGGACTGGGGGACAAGTCAACAGAGTAGGTCCAGCACTAGATTTGCTAGCCTCACACAATAAAAGGTGGCTATACCGAACAAAAATGGGACCAACCCAGATATCCTGTTTGGATGTTTGTTGCCCCGAGCCCCTCTTATGTAATGCCACTGGCAAAATGTAGCAGTCCCACTATTAAAGTAAGGACACGTTAAACCAATGTGTTTTTAATGTAATGCCTCCGGTAATATGAATCAATGGCACTGTTTTTCATGTCGTGCTAAATTTCCCATTAAGATAAGTTGCTTATTTTCGTTAGAAATGCAGCTGTCCTGGTCCGCCTACTCCCCCGTGCCCAAATACCAACTCTTTAGCAGATGTTAACGTAATGTTGCTGGTAAAATGAAGCAATGGCACCATTAAAGTACTATCGTATAAGCTATGCAGGTAGGGGGACGCAGCCCCAGCTTGACCAAGTTTGATTACAACCCAAAAGCTACCACAGAAACTTCTGGGGGGAGGATAGGGACTGAAAGAGCCAGCTTCAGCATCCCTGTCTAAGCACCACCGGCCTCCATCCTTGCGAAGCACGGTATGCCTCACTTGCCACCTGCTCGACCCTAGTGCCACTGATAAAATGAAATAATAATACAGTTAAAATAGAGCTACTGTCCTCTCTATCATTTCATTTCCAATGTAGATAAAGAAAGTGCTTCTCTTTGTTAGTATATATTTCATCAAGTAGTCCCATTGTTAATGTTTAAGTGTTTCTGCAAACTGGGGTGCTTAATTTTTGTTCAACTACACAAAAATAGAGGTTGGAATGTCCCAAGGCCCCTCCTTGTACTATCGATGTACACCTATGTTCAACACTTGCAGAAGGTGTATTTTTTATTAAATGTATTATACCGCAATCTTTTCCCATTAAGAAAATGAAGTTTCTTTTATTTACTAGTGTATGTATCATCAACTAGAGCCACTATAATGTAATCACACTTTTTCATTATCTATGCAAACAGAGTTATTCAGCTACATTTTGGTGAAACTGCACAAATTTACGGATGGAACCATCATATATGCAGAGTGCTAGGTGCCAATATCTAACATAAATGTGGCTTGGAAAAGCACAAATGCTTGGATGGTTCCTCAATTTCTTGCCGACCCACTGGAGAATATTTTAATCTGCCGGTGTTTGGCTTGCACTTATTTTTTAGGGGACACTTTACTTGTTTCAGTGTTGCAGCAAATCCTCTAATCAAATAGCAGTAGCTTATATTGGCACTTTTCTAGGGAGTACTCTTTTCTGAAAGAAGAATCAATCGATTTATCTTTATTTGTAGACATTTTCACAACTTTGTTTTAGTTCGAGAGCTCTTTTAGGGTGATTGGCGTAGTACTCAGAGTTATACCCAGTACTTACCCATTAGTCGGCACACTGATTGTAAGCATGAGCAGATGGAAGACTAGGTCTAGTGCAAAGCTTTTCTTAAACCTTACCGCGGTCGTTGAGACGAGGCGAGTGGCGACAGAACCGTGGAGAATGGCGGGGAAGCGACGTCGCGCCAACCAACCTCCTCTTGCGGTGGGAGAATGAATACTCTGCTGGCTCCGGCTTGCGCTGCACCCTCACGAACGGTACACCGTACTTGATCGATTCGTCATCCTCGGGATGCTCGACCCTCGATCTGTATGCCCACCACCTCTGCCTGACTTTTCTCTTGGGCGAATCTGTCTGCTCCATCACCCGGAGGAGATACTCGACGAACTCAAAGTACTGCGGCGTGACTGCCGCCGGGGAGTACATCGCCGCCCTCATCGCCTCCGTCTTGCTCTTTCTCATACATTCCCACATGCCCTCACCGTCCCCGCAATCTCCCACTCCTTCTCGAACCAAGTAAGGATCTCCTTCAACCTGGCTAACTTCGCCTGATCGCCGACGATGATCTCCACGATTCGCTTCTGCATCCTCTGCATCGATGTGCTTCTGAGTGGTGCGGTGCTGGCTTTGGAAGATGAGAGGAGAGACGATGGTCTGGCAATGGAGAAGAGGGAGAGGCAAGACGGTGGTTTTGCAATGGAGAAGATGGAGAGGCAAGATGGTTGTTTTGGAATGGATAAATGGAGAGGAAAGGGGGTGGTTTTGCAATGGAGACGAGGGAGAGGAGCGTGCGGCTGCGATTTAGGATTGGACGAGAGGGGCGGCACGCTGTGACTGGATAAAAAAAGTTAATTTACCCTTCAATTAAGAAGCCCCATATTAACTAATCTCCCCTGTATGTATCCTGGGTCATATTCTGACCATGATTTTAATAAATACTCCCTCCGTTTCATATTAGTTGTCGCTGAAACGGATGTATCTAGACATATTCAGTGCTAGATACATCCGTTTGAGCGACAACTGATATAGAACGAAGGGAGTAAATACAACACAATAAGGATCGCGTGAATGGCGTCTCCTCGCGCGTTCCACCTCGTCATTTTTACTGTGCTAGCAAGAGAGAGAAAAAACGAAAAGGTAAAAAGGGGCGGACGCTACTGAAGCGACGCAATTGGGCCAGACCTAGCCCAGGGTCTCCGCACCAGCCCCTTCTCACCTTTGACGCCGCCGCCTCCTCTCCTCTCCCTCAATTCTCCTCGCGCCGCCGCACCTACTCCGAGCCCCTCCTCTTCCCCATGCCACCGGCCTCCCTCCTCTGCTTCTCTCATCGTCGGTCGCGGATCTCCTCGCCGCGGTTGCAGTGGCCGAACAAGACGAAGAGGAGCTGCAGCGTTGGGTCCGTGCAGCGGCCTCCTCGCGGCGGCCAGCTGCTCGACGCGCCGCGCCACCGCTGTGGGAGATGGTGAACACGAGGAGATGCAGGGTGGCCTCGCCGAAAGAGGGTGGCGCCGGGAACCACCCACTGGCGAAGGATCGCGTGGGCTGGCACTTCCCCGCGATGCCCTCCTTCCCTGACTTCGCCGTCGACACTGCCCCCTCCCCTCCCGTCGAGGCTGAGCGTGCACAGCATGGACGAGCCGATCGCGACGAAACCAGACCGCTCGAGGCCGGGGTGCGAGAACAAGATGATGTCCAACAGGCGGAGAGTGGCCATGGGAGGAGCAGCCCACAATGAAATCCATTTTCTCTTTGTGTGTGTGAGGATCGAGGAAGGAGATGGCGTGGCCGCGTGGGGATGAGGCGGTGGACAGAGGAAGAGGACAGATCTGGATCCAGGCGGCCACTCGTGTGTTTGATCTGTTCGTTGACATGATCTTATCTCCTCTCATCTGCCATCTCTTCTCTCAATGACCACGTCTCGTCTCGTCTCGTATCTGCAGGTAGAGTGGCCAGAGGAGTAGACCAACATCCCTCTTTACCTTCCACGCAACACCAACATGGTGAGCTTCCCCTATCCCCCATCTACTCCCATATCTGAACATCAACTACAGTTTGTACATTTTGGTTATACTTTGTTTCAGTTTGTACACATCTCCTTTTGGTTAAACTCCTGTCTTAGATGCCATGGCAGAAACTAGAGCAAACTGTATGTGTGCATCACATTTTGGTTCAGTTTTGGATGACTGAGACTAGGTAGAGCACACTATGTGTGTGTGTGTGTATCCATTGTATCATGACGAATTGACTTGTGCTAGAATTAGAAACGAGAAATGGTACACAGACATGCTAGTCTATTTAACCACCTTCTCAGGTCAACTTGACACAATACTATTTTGATGGGTTTTAGTAACTGTGTTTATATACTCTATAAATTTATTCATCAACATGATTTCTCTATTTTCTGTGTCATACATTTTACATATCTTTAGTCATCAAAAATCAAATAGGGGCATGACTGTTACAGAAAAATTACTTGCAAGCATATTGTGATTTACTTCTTTATAGAGTATTTTGTAATGCAATTATCTGTATAATCTCCTATGTTTGTCTGATGCTGACCATCTGAGAATATGTGAAACTATTTTCTCTCTGTCCTGAAGGTTGTTGACTGCAGAAACTGTGGTGATCCACACTCTGTTAGTTCACACTCATTGAGTTCGCTCGTGGAGTTATTATATCTTCACATGGTACATTTATGTTTTTTGGCAGTTAATTGATGGTTTGATACATGATACATTTCATGCACAGGGTTCTAGAGCTGCACTTAACTTGCTAACATCATCGCCTTGTTCTTCCTGGCAATGTAAGGACCATCAACTTCCATCTGCAACTCTAGCACAAGTAAGGAAGCCATGAATATTTCTTTGTTTGAGATGATCGCTAATTAAACGTGCACTCCTAAATCTGGGGGCTGCCAACCCGTTTTGTCTAATTCAAAATAGTTATAAATTGTTAATGGTTATCGTTGTCGCTGTTATAGGAGTGAGGATGGTGAGCCAACCGACAACACCGCAAGATTCTACAAATGGTTCTCAAAGGTTTGATGGCGATGACATGGTGAGTGGGTTCTGAATCTTTCGTTGCACCGATTGGATTTGATTTGATGCATATATTGTAGTGAGATGGATTGTTGACCGCTAATTTGGTGATTCCCCTTGTGTTGTGCGGCGTGTGTGTTGTGCTTGTAGGCGCAGTCGAGCAAGTTTTGGTCAATGTTTCATGGTTCAATCAACGAATGGTGTTAAAACTGAAAATCATGAAAGCAAGGTACTCTCAATTAATTCCTCTTTTGTTGCCGGTGCTTATTTCCTCGTGGATATACACATTTAATATCACATATGCTGCAGATTTTGAGTGATTCCTACCTCGAGCTTCTGCTTCAGTTGTTTCTTGGTTGTTCAAGTATGCTTGGTGGTTCTCCATCGAGGGTTGAGATGGACCATGCACTGGTTACATCTTCTCCTATCTCCATGTTCTTCTTAATTTTCTTTTGCAATGAGAGCTGGATTTAGACAGCAGTTTGTGCAGTCCATGCTTTTAACATTGAAAATGAGAAGGTGAAATGATGGGTTTGGACAGTGCTGGTGTTTTTTTTCTGGGCATTACATTACTAAAATGAACTATATTAACAATTGTTGAACTTCCATAGCTAATAAGATGATTTTTTTCAGCATTCGATATGGAACAATTTTACCATATGTGGCTGCTTTCAGGTTAGTAAGTTTTGTTCTTCATTATATTTTTCTTATTATTCTGAATGCCACCATGGACTCTTAGTTTCTTAGTAGTATATGCTTAATTTGCTTTACTGGAGACATACATTTCCCTCAAACTGCAAGGAATGATGTAATATAAAGAGAAAATCAGATCTGTCTCACACCTACCTTCAATAATAAGAGGCCTCATTCTAATCTGTTGTGCTACCATGTACAAGCATTTACAAATTAGTGTCAAGATTAGAATCTTATTATTATAACCATTTATAAATTATGTGTACCTTGAACCCACATGCCATGGCACCATTTAATAACATGTACAAACCACCAAGGACTTTGCTAGATTTTTATATTTACATAGAACTAATATTGTTCTAATCTCAATGCTCTTTTCCTTAAACTGAGTAGGTCATATAGATAGGAATGGAGAATTATTTCTAAAGTGGTCCGCCATAGTTAATATGCTCCAGCCCCAAATTTGAAGCTATATAAGACTTTGTTATTTCTGCATGTAGCTCACTGCTTGATTCACCTGTAGATAGAGCCATTCCTTGTAGATGCCTTCTCCTATATTGTGTGGTCAGTTTCTTCAAGTTCTGTAGACCCAAAAAAACAAGTTCATTTTAATTACAATGGCTCTCGGTTGAAAGTTTTAGCCTGTGTAATTGATCTGGGGCTAACCATTGACTTCGTGTAGCTTATTTGTAGGTTCTTTGCCATTAATAACTCAAATTCATTATGTGGTGTGTAGCTAGAACTGCACCTCAACTGACAGAAAGCAACACTTGCTAGCACATACAATTTCTTATCTAGATTTTTTTTTGTCAGTAAGCGAGCAAATATTGGGAGAACAATGAAATAGAATGGACCTATCATGTTGATCATATGATCCAGTTCCAAGCTTTGATCTCTTACAAATATTATAAACAAAGCATCATGGGATTAGTTTTTTTCTAAATTAGAAGTGAAACCCCAAATATACTTCAAAGTTTTGTTGCTTCATAAATGTTGATGTAAGCTTACCCTCACAGGTGATTTGTTAGGTGACACCTGCGCCTTCATTTAAAGTGCAAGCCGCCTCTCTCACTGTGCATTATCTCTAGACGCACCACCGTACACCGCAGCTACCGGCTATACATATGATCCATGTGTCGTGTTTAGTCTCTCTCTAAGACTTGATATGCCTGCGTTCTGATGATCCGACAGACTCTTCATCTCTTTTGAAGATCACCCACCTTTTGGAAGATGTTCATCTTTGATTTCAACTGCTGAACGTGTCTCATGTGCTTCAGTTGATATAGACCCGCTAGCTTGCTCTGCTTGCTATGTTTTATGGCTGAACACTCTAATATTGCAGTTCTGTTAAGTGTATTCCTTTTTAAGAAATTGGCGCTCATTTGGACTGCACAAAGACATTAACAAATGATACAACAAGATTAGTACGCCCAGTCACGCAGAGGAGGCGTGCCAGGGCGCGCCCCAGCCACTAGTATATGTTATACGTTGCAAAATTGATATAATTGGAAAGTACATTCAGATATGAATCCAACTATATAATTTTTGATGACATGCATTCACATTTTGCTTGTCAAATACAGTACGTGGTCAAACTTTGACAAACAAAAAAATACTTCCAAGACCACCGCCGCTCCTCTCATGTTCCAATCCAAAACCATCGCTGCTCCTCTCATCTTCAATTTCAAAACCACCGCCGCTCCTCTCCTGTTCCAATCCAAAACCACCACCGCTCCACTTCCATTCAAAAACCACCGCCGGCGAGTGAAGGTGATTTGGAGAAGTAGATCGATGGAGGAGTACAACAAATATGTGAGAATCCTAGATGATGACCCTGTGAAGCTAGCCAGGATGTTGGAGATATAGTCTTGGTTTGACAACCCGGAGCAATTAGCGGCGACGGCGAGAGCGATGGCCAAATATCTGGAACAGAGCGAAAAGGCAGTGATACTCGGCGCGCGGGAGTACATAGAGCTGCTCCTCTGGGCCATGGAGCAAATAGATTCATCGAATCCGATAGTGAGGCAGCAGTGGTGGGAGTATCGATCCAAGATAGATCATCCACCATAGATTAAAGGATCGAGCATCTACACGGTTTCGTTTGTGAGGGTGCCGTGGCAGAGTGAGCCGATGGAGTCTTCGTCGACCGTACCCAACTGCAAGACGACAAAAACAGTTGGCGCGACGATGCCTTTCCGCCATCCTCTCCCTCGCCATTCCCCTCGTCTCA
>NC_057796.1:317350159-317404651 GCF_018294505.1 Triticum aestivum | reverse complement strand
AATAGTCTAAGGTGGAGCTTAGGGTTATCAGTATTTGCAGGTTGTGAATTGTGTTTTCTGTTGTGTATTTTGAGAGTACTTTCAGATATGAATGTCTTTTGAATTTCAGATTTGCAGTATTGAGCATATGAAGTATTTTCTGAATTCTAGACATCTATTTTTAGCACTTTAAAAATGTAGTTTCATATAAAGGTGCAGACAATGTGATTCTTAGAGAAGAAACTGCAAGTTTCAGTTTCATATAAGAAACTGCAAGTTTCAGAGGCAGAGCATTTATATTAACACGCCCTTTTTCAAACAAGGATAACATCATGTTGGAAGTTTTATTCATGGTCAAAAATGGAACTACCAGCCAGTTAACATCATACTGATCAACATTCATGCATAGCACATCTTCATACGATGCACAGTCAAAAAGATATGCTATTTTCAAAATGCCCACACAATGTTGAGTGTGCGAAAAACAGAGAAAACGAGGGACAGTTTTTGTTGGAGAACGCAGTATTTCACAAATTTACCTACGATCACGCAAGATCTATCTAGGAGATGCATAGCTACGAGCGGGGAGAGTGTGTCCACGTACCCTCGTAGACCGAAAGCGGAAGCGTTTAGTAACGCGGTTGATGTAGTCGAACGTCTTTGCGATCCAACCGATCCAAGTACCGAACGTACGGCACCTCTGTGTTCAGCACACGTTCAGCTCGATGACGTACCTCGATCTTCTTGATCCAGTTGAGGGCGAGGGAGAGTTCCGTCAGCACGACGGCATGTCGACGGTGACGATGAAGTTACCGGTGCAGGGCTTCGCCTAAGCACTACGACGATATGACTGAGGTGTGTAACTGTGGAGGGGGCACCGCACACGGCTAAGCGAAACTTGTGTATTTTAGGGTGCCCCCTGCCCCCGTATATAAAGGAGGGGAGGGGGGCCGGCCGGTCCCTGTAGGGCGCGCCAGGAGGAGGGAGTCCTACTAGGACTCCAAGTCCTAGTAGGATTCCACCTGGAGGAAAGGGGCAAGAAGGAAGGGAGAGGGGGAAGGGAAGGAAAGGGGGGCGCCGCCCCCTTCCCCTAGTCCAATTCAGACTCAAGGGGGCACACAGCCAGCCCCTTGTGGCCCTTCTTCTCTCCCCACTAAGGCCCATCAAGGCCCATTAGTTCCCCCGGGGGGTTCCGATAACCCTCCGGCACTCCGATAATTATCCGTTACCTTTCGAAAATCACCTGGTGTCCGAATAACATCGTCCAATATATCAATCTTTATGTCTCGACCATTTTGAGACTCCTCGTCATGTCTGTGATCTCATCTGGGACTCCGAACAACCTTCGGTCATCAAATCACATAAACTCATAATACAAATCGTCATCGAACGTTAAGCGTGCGGACCCTACGGGTTCGAGAACTATGTAGACATGACCGAGACACATCTCTGGTCAATAACCAATAGCGGAACCTGGATGCTCCTATTGGCTCCTACATATTCTACGAAGATCTTTATCGGTCAAACCGCATAACAACATACGTTGTTCCCTTTGTCATACCTAGTTCAATCTCATTACCGGCAAGTCTCTTTACTCATTCCGTAATGCATCATCCCACAACTAACTCATTGGTCACATTGCTTGCAAGGCTTATAGTGATGTGCATTACCGAGAGGGCCCAGAGATACCTCTCCGATACACGGAGTGACAAATCCTAATCTTGATCTATGCCAGCCCAACAAACACCTTCGGAGACACCTGTAGAGATCCTTTATAATCACCCAGTTACGTTGTGACATTTGATAGCACACAAGGTGTTCCTCCGGTATTCGGGAGTTGCATAATCTCATAGTTAGAGGAACATGTATAAGTCATGAAGAAAGCAATAGCAATAAGATCAAACGATCATTATGTTAAGCTAACAGATGGGTCTTGTCCATCACATCATTCTCTAATGATGTGATCCCATTCATCAAATGACAACACATGTCTACGGCTAGAAAACTTAACCATCTTTGATTAACGAGCTAGTCAAGTAGAGGCATACTACGGACACTCTGTTTGTCTATGTATTCACACATGTACTAAGTTTCCGTTTAATACAATTCTAGCATGAATAATAAACATTTATCATGATATAAGGAAATATAAATAACAACTTTATTATTGCCTCTAGGGCATATTTCCTTCAGTCTCCCACTTGAACTAGAGTCAATAATCTAGATTACATTGTAATGATTCTAACACCCATGGAGTCTTGGTGCTGATCATGTTTTGCTCGTGAGAGAGGCTTAGTCAACGGGCCTGCAACATTCAGATCCGTATGTATTTTGCAAACTTCTATGTCTCCCTCCTTGACTAGATCGCGGATAGAATTGAAGCTTCTCTTGATGTGCTTGGTTCTCTTGTGAAATCTGGATTCCTTCGCCAAGGCAATTGCTCCAGTATTGTCACAAAAGATTTTCATTGGACCCGATGCACTAGGTATAACACCTAGATCGGATATGAACTCCTTCATCCATACTCCTTCAGTTGATGCTTCCGAAGCAGCTATGTACTCCGCTTCACACGTAGATCCCACCACGACGCTCTGCTTGGAACTGCACCAATGGACAGCTCCACCATTCAATATAAATATGTATCCGGTTTGCGACTTAGAGTCATCTGGATCAGTGTTCAAAGCTTGCATCGACGTAACCATTTACGATGAGCTCTTTGTCACCTCCATAAATGAGAAACATATCCTTAGTACTTTTCAGGTATTTCAGGATGTTCTTGACCGCTGTCCAGTGATCCACTCCTGGATTACTTTGGTACCTCCCTACTATACTTATAGAAAGGCAGACATCAGGTCTGGTACACAGCATTGCATACATGATAGAACCTATGGCTGAAGCATAGGGAATGACTTTCATTTTCCCTCTATCTTTTGCGGTGGTCGAGCATTGAGTCTCACTCAATTTCACACCTTGTAACATAGGCAAGAACCCTTTCTTTGACTGATCCATTTTGAACTTCTTCAAAATCTTATCAAGGTATGTGCTTTGTGAAAGTCCAATTAAGCGTCTTGATCTATCTCTATAGATCTTGATGCCCAATATGTAAGCAGCTTCACCGAGGTCTTTCATTGAAAAATTCTTATTTGGGTATCCTTTTATGCTATTCAGAAATTTTCATTTCCAATCAACAATATGTCATCCACATATAATATTAGAAATGCTACAAAGCTCCCACTCACTTTCTTGTAAATACATGCTTCTCCAAAAGTCTGTATAAAACCATATGCTTTGATCACACTATCAAAGCATATATTCCAACTCGGAGAGGCTTGCACCAGTCCATAAATGGATCGCTGGAGCTTGCACACTTTGTTAGCACCTTTAGGATCGACAAAACCTTCTGGTTGCATCATATACAACTCTTCTTTAAGAAATCCATTAAGGAATGCAGTTTTGACATCCATTTGCCAAATTTCATAATCATAAAATGTAGCAATTGCTAACATGATTCGGACAGACTTAAGCATCGCTACGGGTGAGAAGGTCTCATCGTAGTCAACTCCTTGAACTTGTCGAAAACCTTTCACAACAAGTCGAGCTTTGTAGATAGTAACATTACCGTCAGCGTCAGTCTTCTTCTTGAAGATCCATTTATTCTCGATGGCTTGCCGGTCATCGGGCAAGTCAACCAAAGTCCACACTTTGTTCTCATACATGGATCCCATCTCAGATTTCATGGCCTTAAGCCATTTCGCGGAATCTGGGCTCATCATCGCTTCCTCATAATTCATAGGTTCGTCATGGTCTAGTAACATGACCTCCAGAACAGGATTACTGTACCACTCTGGTGCGGAAACTACTCTAGTTGACCTACGAGGTTCGGTAGTAACTTGATCCAAAGTTTCATGATCATCATCATTAACTTGCTCACTAATTGGTGTAGGCATCACTGGAACTGATTTCTGTGATGAACTACTTTCCAATTCGGGAGAAGGTACAATTACCTCATCAAGTTCTACTTTCCTCCCACTCACTTCTTTCGAGCGAAACTCCTTCTCTAGGAAGGATCCATTTTTAGCAACGAATATCTTGCCTCCGGATCTGTGATAGAAGGTGTACCCAACTGTTTCCTTTGGGTATCCTATGAAGACACATTTCTCCGATTTGGGTTCGAGCTTATTAGGTTGAAGCTTTTTCACATAACCATCGCAGCCCCAAACTTTAAGAAACGATAGCTTAGGTTTCTTGCCAAACCACAGTTTATATGGTGTCGTCTCAACGGATTTAGATGGTGCCCTATTTAACGTGAATGCAGTCGTCTCTAAAGCATAACCCCAAAACGATAGCGGTAAATCAATAAGAGACATCATAGATCGCACCATATCTAATAAAGTGCAGTTATGACACTCGGACACACCATTACGCTGTGGTGTTCCAGGTGGCGTGAGTTGCAAAACTATTCCACATTGTTTCAAATGAAGACCAAACTCATAACTCAAATATTCTCCTCCATGATCAGATCGTAGAAATTTTATTTTCTTGTTACGATGATTTTCCACTTGACTCCGAAATTCTTTGAACTTTTCAAATGTTTCAGACTTATGTTTCATCAAGTAGATATACCCATATCTGCTCAAATCATCTGTGAAGGTCAGAAAATAACGATACCCGCCGCGAGCCTCAACACTCATCGGACCGCATACATTAGTATGTATTATTTTCAACAAGTCTGTTGCTCGCTCCATTGTTTCGAAGAACGGAGTCTTAGTCATCTTGCCTATGAGGCATGGTTCGCAAGCATCAAGTGATTCATAATCAAGTGATTCCAAAAGCCCATCAGCATGGAGTTTTTTCATGCGCTTTACACCAATATGACCTAAACGGCAGTGCCACAAATAAGTTGCACTATCATTATTAACCTTGCATCTTTTGGCTTCAATATTATGAATGTGTGTATCACTACAATCAAGATTTAACAAGAATAGACCACTCATCAAGGGTGCATGACCATAAAAGATATTACTCATATAAATAGAACAACCATTATTCTCTGATTTAAATGAATAACAGTCTTGCATCAAACAAGATCCAGATATAATGTTCATGCTCAACGCTAGCACCAAATAACAATTATTTAGGTCTAAACTAATCCCGACGGTAGATGTAGAGGTAGCGTGCCGACGGCGATCACATCGACTTTGGAACCATTTCCCACGTGCATCGTCTCCTCGTCCTTAGCCAATCTTCGTTTAATCCGTAGCCCCTGTTTCGAGTTGCAAATATGAGCAACAGAACCAGTATCAAATACCCAAGCGCTACTACGAGCATTACTAAGGTACACATCAATAACATGTCTATCAAATATACCTTTCACTTTGCCATCCTTCTTATCCGCCAAATACTTGGGGCAGTTCCGCTTCCAGTGACAATTCCCTTTGTAGTAGAAGCACTCAGTCTCAGGCTTAGGTCCAGACTTGGGCTTCTTCACTTGAGCAGCAACTTGCTTGCCATTCTTCTTGAAGTTCCCCTTCTTCCCATTGCCCTTTTTCTTGAAACTAGTGGTCTTGTTAACCATCAACACTTGATGCTCCTTCTTGATTTCTACTACCGCAGCTTTTAGCATCGCAAAGAACTCGGGAATTGTCTTATCCATCCCTTGCATATTATAGTTCATCACGGAGCTTTTGTAGCTTGGTAGCGGTGATTGAAGAACTCTGTCAATGACACTATCATCAGGAAGATTAACTCCCAATTGAGTGAAGTGGTTGTGGTACCCAGACATTCTGAGTATATGTTCACTGACAGATCTATTCTCCTCCATCTTGCAGGTATAGAACTTATTGGAGACTTCATATCTCTCAATTCGGGCATTTGCTTGAAATATTAACTTCAACTCCTGGAACATCTCATATGCTTCATGACGTTCAAAACATCGTTGAAGTCCCGATTCTAAGTCGTAAAGCATGGCACACTGAACTATCGAGTAGTCATCAGCTTTGCTCTGCCAGACATTCATAACGTCCGGAGTTGCTCCTGCAGCGGGTCTTGCACCTAGCGGTGCTTTCAGGACGTAATTCTTCTGTGCAGCATTCCGTGTAATTGCTACCATCATCTTTCAACTTAGCTTTCTCTAGGAACGCATTAAAATTCAACGGAATGGTAGCACGGGCCATTGATCTACAACAACATAGACATGCAAAATACTATCAGGTACTACGTTCATGATAAATTAAAGTTCAGTTAATCATATTACTTAAGAACTCCCACTTAGATAGACATCCCTCTAGTCATCTAAATGATCACGTGATCCATATCAACTAAATCATGTCCGATCATCACGTGAGATGGAGTAGTTTTTAATGGTGAACATCACTATGTTGATCATATCTACTATATGATTCATGTTCAACCTTTCGGTCTCAGTGTTTCGAGGCCATATCTGCATATGCTAGGCTCGTCAAGTTTAACTCGAGTGTTCTGCGTGTGCAAAACTGGCTTGCACCCGTTGTATGTGAACGTAGAGCTTATCACACCCAATCATCACGTGGTGTCTCGGCACGACGAACTGTAGCAACGGTGCGTACTCAGGGAGAACACTTATACATTGAAATTTAGTGAGGGATCATCTTATAATGCTACCGCCGTACTAAGCAAGATAAGATGCATAAAAGATAAACATCACATGCAATCAAAATAAGTGATATGATATGGCCATCATCATCTTGTGCCTTTGATCTCCATCTCCAAAGCACCATCATTATCACCATCGTCATCGGCTTGACACCTTGATCTCCATCGTAGCATCGTTGTCATCTCGCCAACTATTGCTTCTACGACTATCGCTACCGCTTAGTGATAAAGTAAAGCAATTACATGGCGATTGCATTTCATACAATAAAGCGACAACCATAAGGCTCCTACCAGTTGCCGATAACGGTTACAAAACATGATCATCTCATACAAAAATTTATATCTCGTCACGTCTTGACCATATCACATCACAACATGCCCTCCAAAAACAAGTTAGACGTCCTCTACTTTGTTGTTGCAAGTTTTACGTGGCTGCTACGGGCTTCTAGCAAGAACCATTCTTACCTACGCATCGAAACCACAACGATTTTTTGTCAAGTGTGCTGTTTTAACCTTCAACAAGGACCGACCGTAGTCAAATTCGATTCAACTGAAGTTGGAGAAACAGACACCCGCCAGCCACCTGTGTGCGAAGCACGTCGGTAGAACCAGTCTGATGAACGCGGTCATGTAATGTCGGTCCGGGCCGCTTCATCCAACAATACCGCCGAATCAAAGTAAGACGTTGCTGGTAAGCAGTATGACTATTATTGCCCACAACTCTTTGTGTTCTACTCGTGCATATAACATCTACGCATAGACCTGGCTCAGATGCCACTGTTGAAGAACGCAGTATTTCAAAATTTTACCTATGATCACGCAAGATCTATCTAGGAGATGTATAACTACGAGCGGGGAGAGTGTGTCCACGTACCCTCGTAGATCGAAAGCGGAAGCGTTTAGTAACGCGGTTGATGTAGTCGAACGTCTTCGCGATCCAACCGATCCAAGTACCGAACGTACGGCACCTCCGCGTTCAGCACACGGTCAGCTCGATGATGTCCCTCGACCTTCTTGATCCAGTTGAGGGCGAGGAGAGTTCCGTCAGCTCGACGGCGTGGCGACGATGATGATGAAGTTACCGGCGCAGGGCTTCGCCTAAGCACTACGACGATATGACCGAGGTGTGTAACTGTGGAGGGGGGCACCACACACGGTTAAGAGAAACTTGTGTATTCTAGGGTGCCCCCCTGCCCCCGTATATAAAGGAGGGGAGGGGGAGGCCGGCCAGTCCCTGTAGGGCGCGCCAGGAGGAGGGAGTCTTACTAGGACTCCAAGTCCTAGTAGGATTCCACCAGGAGGGAAGGGGGAAGAAGGAAGGGAGAGGGGGAAAGGAAGGAAAGGAGGGCCCCGCCCCCTTCCCCTAGTACAATTCGGACCCAAGAGGGGGCGCGGCCAGCCCCTTGTGGCCCTTTCTCTCTCCCCACTAAGGCCCATCAAGGCCCATTAGTTTCCCCGGGGGTTCCGATAACCCTCCGGCACTCCGATAATTATCCGTTACCTTTCGGAACTCATCCGGTGTCTGAATAACATCGTCCAATATATCGATCTTTTTGTATCGACCATTTCGAGACTCCTCGTCATGTCCGTGATCTCATCCAGGACTCCGAACAACCTTCGGTCATCAAATCACATAAACTCATAATACAAATCGTCATCGAACGTTAAGCGTGCGGACCCTACGGGTTCGAGAACTATGTAGACATGACCGAGACACATCTCTGGTCAATAACCAATAGCGGAACCTGGATGCTCCTATTGGCTCCTACATATTCTACGAAGATCTTTATCGGTCAAACCGCATAACAACATACGTTGTTCCCTTTGTCATACCTAGTTCAATCTCATTACCGGCAAGTCTCTTTACTCATTCCGTAATGCATCATCCCACAACTAACTCATTGGTCACATTGCTTGCAAGGCTTATAGTGATGTGCATTACCGAGAGGGCCCAGAGATACCTCTCCGATACACGGAGTGTCAAATTGATGACCCACAAGTATAGGGGATCTATCGTAGTCCTTTCGATAAATAAGAGTGTCGAACCCAACGAGGAGCAGAAGGAAATGATAAGCGGTTTTCAGCAAGGTATTCTCTGCAAGCACTGAAATAATAGGTAACAGATGGTTTTGTGATAAGATAATTTGTAACGAGCAACAAGTAACAAAAGTAAATAAAGTGCAGCAAGGTGGCCCAATCCTTTTTGTAGCAAAGGACAAGCTTGGACAAACTCTTATATAGGGAAAAGCGCTCCCGAGGACACATGGGAATTATCGTCAAGCTAGTTTTCATTACGTTCATATGATTCGCGTTCGGTACTTTGATAATTTGATATGTGGGTGGACCGGTGCTTGGGTGCTGCCCTTACTTGGACAAGCATCCCACTTATGATTAACCTCTATTGCAAGCATCCACAACTACAACAAAAGTATTAAGGTAAACCTAACCATAGCATGAAACATATGGATCCAAATCAGCCCCTTACGAAGCAACGCATAAACTAGGGTTTAAGCTTCTGTCACTCTAGCAACCCATCATCTACTTATTACTTCCCAATGCCTTCCTCTAGGCCCAAATAATGGTGAAGTGTTATGTAGTCGACGTTCACATGACACCACTAGAGGATAAACAACATACATCTCATCAAAATATCGAACGAATACCAAATTCACATGACTACTAATAGCAAGACTTCTCCCATGTCCTCAGGAACAAACGTAACTACTCACAAAGCATATTCATGTTCATAACCAGAGGGGTATTAATATGCATAAAGGATCTGAACATATGATCTTCCACCAGATAAACCAACTAGCATCAACTACAAGGAGTAATCAACACTACTAGCAACCTACAGGTACCAATCCCAGACTTGGAGACAAGAATTGGATACAATAGATGAACTAGGGTTTGAGAGGAGATGGTGTTGGTGAAGATGTTGATGGAGATTGCCCTCTCCCGATGAGAGGAGCGTCGGTGATGACGATGGCGATGATTTCCCCCTCTCGGAGGGAAGTGTCCCCGGCAAAACAGCTCTGCCGGAGCCCTAGATTGGTTCCGCCAAGGTTCCGCCTCGTGGCGGCCGAGTCTCGTCCCGAAAGCTTGCTTATGATTTTTTTCGGACGAAAGACTTCATATACCAGAAGATGGGCACCGGAGGGCCAACAGGGGGCCCACGAGGCAGGGGGCGCGCCCTGGGGGGTAGGGCGCGCCCCCCACCCTCGTGGCCAGGTGGGGCCCCCCTGACATACTTCTTCCACTCAATATTTTTTATTATTTCCAAAAATAACTTTCGTGGAGTTTCAGGACTTTTGGAGTTGTGCAGAATAGGTCTCTAATAATTGCTCCTTTTCCAGCCCAGAATTCCAGCTGCCGGCATTCTCCCTCCTTATGTAAACCTTGTAAAATAAGAGAGAATAGGCATAAGTATTGTGACATAATGTGTAATAACAGCCCATAATGCAATAAATATTGATATAAAAGCATGATGCAAAATGGACGTATCAACTCCCCCAAGCTTAGACCTCGCTTGTCCTCAAGCGGAAGCCGATAACGATAAATATGTCCACATGTTTAGAGGTAGAGGTGTCGATAAAATAAAATACGGACATGAGGGCATCATGATTATTCTCATAACAGCAACATATATGGATATTGTCATACGATTTCTTATGCTCAAGTAATAATCTATTCACAATGCAAAGTATGAATCAGAAACTTTATTGAGAACCAACAAACTATAATCTCAGTCATTGAAGCAATTGCAATTTATCATAACATCAGAAAGAGTCTATGTCAGAGCTTTCTAGCAAGTCCACATACTCAACTATCATTTAGTCTTTCATAATTGCTAACACTCACGCAATACTTGTGGTTACGGAGTTTCAACCGGACACAGAGAAAGATAGGGGCTTATAGTTTCGCCTCCCAACCTTTTACCTCAGGGGTAATGTCAGCAATAATAACTCATGCTAACCCACATCCAATTAGATATATGTATCAGGATCTTTCCAACATCCTGTGCTTGCCAAAGGATAAAATATAAAAAGGAAAGGTGAAGATCACCATGACTCTTGCATAAGGTAGAAGATAATAGTAAAAGATAGGCCCTTCGCAGAGGGAAGCAGAGGTTGCCATGCGCTTTCAGGGTTGGATGCACAAAATCTTAATGCGAAAGAACGTCACTTTATATTGCCACTTGTGATATGAACCTTTATTATGCAGTCCGTCGCTTTTATTTCTTCCACATCACAAGATCGTAAGCTTATTTCCTCCACACCAATCAATCATACATATTTAGAGAGCAATTTTTATTGCTTGCACCGATGACAACTTACTTGAAGGATCTTACTCAATCCATAGGTAGGTATGGTGGACTCTTATGGCAAAACGGGTTTAAGGGTTTTTGGAAGCACAAGTAGTATCTCTACTTGGTGCAAAGAATTTTGCTAGCATGAGGGGGGAAGGCAAGCTCAACATGTTGGATGATCCATGACAATATACTTTATCTCAGATATAAGAAAACACAACCCATTACGTTGTCTTCCTTGTCCAACATCAACTCTTTAGCATGTCATATTTTAATGAGTGCTCCCAATCATAAAAGATGTCCAAGATAGTATATTTATATGTGAAACCTCTCTTTCTTTTTTACTTCCTATTAATTGCAACGATGACCAAAGCTATGTTTGTCAACTCTCAACAACTTTTAATCATCATACTCTTTCTATGTGAAGTCATTACTCTCCATAAGATCAATATGATCTCTTTGTTTATTTTTATTCTTTTCTATTTTCTTTTATTCACTCAAGATCATAGCAAGATAATCAAGCCCTTGACTCAACACTAATCTTTATTATATAGCTCACGGACTCGATTACATAGAGGGATCATAAAGCAAAACTCAAAACTAGATCATGCCATAAACTTTATTCTACTAGATCGAGATACTACTAATAGGATCGAACTAAGAAAAAGGTAAAGAAAGGAGATGTGGTTGCGATACGATACCGGGGCATCTCCCCCAAGCTTGGCAGTTGCCAAGGGGAGTGCCCATACCCATGTAATTATGTCTCCTTCGGGGATGGTGATGTGATATTCTTGGCGATAATGCCCCTCAGGATACGATTCTCTTCCTCGAGCTTATTGAGTTGCTGCTTGAGATCCATTATCTCCTTACGAAGCTTCCCTGTAACGGCTAAAGCTCCTTGCACCCAAGGATGTTGCATAGCTGCGGGAGAACAAGTGACACTCTTCTTCATATTTTCATAAGAAAGAAATCTAACATTGGAAGGGATACCTGAGTTTGGAATAGGTGAGCTCTGTAGTTCCCCCATCGTGAACCCAGCTCGGAAGCGAGAAGTGACTTCTTGATCCTCCATGGCATCTATCCTCATCAAATCAGCCTCCATCTCTTCCTCCGTTGCTGGCCCAAAGTGGTCAGCATCGCTGTTTGTCCTTGGTCTCGATGCCGGATGAGACACCCGGCTCTCCCCGACTGACTCTTGAGGAGAAATCTTGCTCTAATCTGCAGCAGCAACAGCTCAAAACAAGAACAGAGGATATTTGCATGATACAGGAGTCAAAACCTTTGGGAGATTATATAATGAATTTTTACCGACCAAAATACGTAACGTGCAAGAAAACGGAGTCTGGAGAGCACACGAGGTGCCCACGAGGTAGGGGGCGCGCCCAGTAGGGTAGGGCGCGCCCTCCACCCTCGTGTCCTTCCCGGACTGCTTCTTATTTTTCTATTTTTCTAAATATTCCAAAACGGAGAAATATTGCCATAAAAAATGTTTTGGAGTCGGTTTACTTATCGTACCACATACCTATTCCTTTTCGGAGTCTGAAACGTTCCAGAAAGTTTCCCTTATGTATTCCTCCGGGGTTACGGTTTAAATAACATTGGTTTCAACATTTATAGGATTACCTGAGATATAGTGTTTGATTCTTTGACCGTTTACCACCTTCGGATTTGTGCCTTCGAAGTTGTTGATTTTTATGGCACCGGAACGATAGACCTCCTCGATAACGTAAGGGCCTTCCCATTTAGAGAGAAGTTTTCCTGCAAAAAATCTTAAACGAGAGTTGTATAGCAATACATAATCACCTACATTAAACTCACGCTTTTGTATCCTTTTGTCATGCCATCTTTTAACATTTTCTTTAAACAACTTGGCATTTTCATAGGCTTGGGTTCTCCATTCATCAAGCGAGCTAATATCAAATAACCTCTTCTCACCAGCAAGTTTGAAATCATAATTGAGCTCTTTAATAGCCCAACAAGCCTTATGTTCTAATTCAAGAGGTAAGTGGCATGCTTTTCCATAAACCATTTTATACGGAGACATACCCATAGGATTTTTATATGCAGTTCTATAGGCCCATAGTGCATCATCAAGTTTCTTGGACCAATTCTTTCTAGATCTATTAACAGTCTTTTGCAAAATTAATCTGAGTTCTCTATTACTCAGTTCTACTTGACCACTAGACTGTGGGTGATAAGGAGATGCAATTCTATGATTAACGTCATACTTAGCCAGCATTTTACGAAAAGCACCATGAATAAAGTGTGAACCACCATCAGTCATTAAATATCTAGGGACTCCAAACCTCGGAAAAATAACTTCTTTGAGCATTTTAATAGAAGTGTTATGATCAGCACTACTAGTTGGAATAGCTTCTACCCACTTAGTAACGTAATCAACAGCAACTAAAATATGTGTGTATCCATTAGAGGCAGGAAAAGGTCCCATATAATCAAAGCCCCAAACATCAAATGGTTCAATAACAAGTGAATAATTCATAGGCATTTCTTGACATCTACTAATATTACCAGTTCTTTGACATTCATCACAAGATAGGACAAACTTACGGGCATCCTTGAAGAGAGTAGGCCAATAAAAACTGGATTGCGATACCTTATGTGCAGTTCTATCTCCAGCGTGGTGTCCTCCATAAGCCTCGGAGTGACACTTGCATAGGATCTGTGCCTGTTCATGCTCAGGTACACAACGTCTAATAACACCATCTACTCCTTCTTTATAAAGATGTGGGTCATCCCAAAAGTAATGTCTCAAATCATAGAAAAACTTTTTCTTTTGCTGATATGTGAAACTCGGTGGTATAAATTTAGCAACGATGTAATTAGCATAATCAGCATACCACGAAGTACTACGAGAAGCATTTATGACATTTAATTGCTCATCCGGAAAGCTGTCATCTATAGGTAGTGGGTCATCAAGAACATTTTCTAACCTAGACAAGTTGTCTGCAACGGGGTTCTCAGCTCCCTTTCTATCAACAATATGCAGATCAAATTTTTGTAGCAAGAGAACCCATCTAATAAGTCTAGGTTTAGCATCTTTCTTTTCCATAAGATATTTAATAGCAGCATGATCCGTGTGAATAGTTACTTTAGAATCAACAATATAAGGCCTGAACTTATCACAAGCAAATACGACTGCTAACAATTCTTTTTCAGTAGTAGCATAATTTCTCTGAGCATTATCTAGAGTTTTGCTAGCATATTGGATAACATTTAATTTCTTATCAACTCTTTGCCCTAGAACAGCACCTACAGCATAATCACTAGCATCACACATAATTTCAAAGGGTAAATTCCAATCAGGTGGCTGAACAATAGGTGCAGAGATCAATGCTTTCTTAAGTATTTCAAATGCTTCTACACAGTCATCATCAAAGACAAATGGTATATCTTTTTGTAATAAATTAGTCAGAGGCCGAGAAATTTTTGAGAAGTCCTTAATGAACCTCCTATAAAAACCGGTGTGACCAAGGAAACTTCTTATACCTTTGATGTCCTTGGGACATGGCATCTTTTCAATAGCATCAACCTTGGCTTTATCAACTTCAATACCTCTTTCAGAAACCTTATGCCCCAAGACAATACCTTCATTAACCATAAAGTGGCACTTTCCCCAATTCAAGACAAGATTAGTTTCTTCACATCTCTGCAAAACTCGATCAAGGTTGCTCAAGCAATCATCAAAAGAGGATCCACAAACGGAGAAGTCGTCCATGAAAACCTCACAAATATTTTCACAAAAGTCAGAGAATATAGCCATCATGCATCTTTGAAAGGTAGCAGGTGCATTACATAAACCAAAAGGCATATGTCTATAAGCAAAAGTACCAAAAGGGCAAGTAAAAGTAGTCTTTGATTGATCATTGGCTGACACAGGTATTTGAGAGAAACCAGAATAACCATCTAGAAAGCAAAAATGTGTATGTTTAGATAATCTTTCTAGCATTTGATTGATAAAAGGTAAGGGGTAATGATCCTTTTTAGTAGCTTTATTTAATTTGCGGAAATCAATTACCATCCTATAACCTGTAATAATTCTTTGCGGAATCAATTCATCTTTATCGTTAGGTACGACAGTAATACCTCCCTTCTTAGGGACACAATGGACATGACTTACCCACTGACTATCAGTAACGGGATAAATTATATCTGCCTCAAGGAGCTTTAGTATTTCCTTTCTTACCACTTCTTTCATTTTAGGATTCAACCGTCGTTGATGATCACGAACTGGTTTGGCATCGTCCTCCAAATTTATTTTATGTTGACATAGAGTGGGACTAATGCCCTTAAGATCATCAAGAGTATATCCAATAGCAGCACGGTGCTTCCTCGGAGTTTTCAATAATCTCTCTTCTTCATGCTCTGAAAGGTTAGCACTAATAATAATAGGATATATCTTTTTCTCATCAAGATAAGCATATTTAAGAGTATCAGGCAACGGTTTAAGCTCAAACACGGGATCACCCTTGGGTGGAGGAGGATCCCCTAGGATTTCAACAGGCAAATTGTGTTTCAGGATAGGTTCCTGTTTAAAGAATACTTCATTTATTTCCCTTCTTTCATTCATAAACATATCATTTTCATGGTCTAGCAAATATTGTTCTAAAGGATCACTAGGAGGTACGGCAATAGAAGCAAGACCAATAATTTCATCCTTACTAGGCAATTCTTCTTCACGGTGCTGTCTACTAAATTTAGAGAAATTAAACTCATGAGACATATCACCCAAGCCTATAGTAACAACATCCTTTTCGCAGTCTATCCTAGCATTAACTGTGTTCAAGAAGGGTCTGCCAAAGATAATGGGACAAAAGCTATCTTGTGGGGAACCAAGAACAAGAAAATCAGCAGGATATTTAGTTTTCCCACACAAGACTTCAACATCTCTTACAATTCCCATTGGTGAAATAGTATCTCTATTGGCAAGTTTAATTGTGACATCAATATCTTCTATCTCAGCAGGTGCAATATCATGCATAATTTCTTTGTATAAGTCATAAGGTATTGCACTAACACTAGCACCCATATCACACAAGCCATGATAACAATGATCTCCTATTTTAACAGAAATAACAGGCATGCCTACCACAGGTCTATGTTTATCTTTAGCACAAGGTTTGGCAATTCTAGCAGTTTCACCGCAGAAATAAATAACATGCCCATCAATATTATCAGCCAAGAGATCTTTAACAATAGCAATATTAGGTTCAACTTTAACTTGCTCAGGAGGTGTATAAGTTCTAATATTGCTTTTACGAACCACAGTTGAAGCTTTAGCATGATCCTTTATCCTAACAGGGAAAGGTGGTTTCTCAACATAAGAAGTAGGAACAATAGGATCATTATAAGTGATAGTCTTTTCTTCAACTTTAATAGGTGCAGCTACTTTTACTTCTATGGGAGGATGGTATTTAAACCACTTCTCCTTAGGGAGATCAACATAAGCAGCAAAAGATTCACAGAAAGAGGCTACTATCTCAGAGTCCATATTTAGTGCTAAACTTACGGAAAACATCGGTATCCATAAAAGATTTAACACAATCAAACTTAGGTGTCATACCTGACTCCTTACCTTCGTCGAGATCCCAATCTTCAGAGTTGCGTTTAATTCTATCCAATAAATCCCATTTGAATTCAATAGTCTTCATCATAAAAGAGCCAGCACATGAAGTATCGAGCATGGTACGATTGTTTTCAAAAAGCCGAGCATAAAAACTTTGAATAATTATTTCTCTTGGAAGCTCATGATTGGGGCATGAATATAACATTGATTTAAGCCTCCCCTAAGCTTGAGCGATGCTTTCTCCTTCACGAGGCCAAAAATTATATATATAATTGCGATCACGATGAACAAGATGCATAGGATAAAATTTCTGATGAAATTCCAATTTCAATCGTTTGTAGTTCCATGATCCCGTTTCATCACATAGCCTATACCATGTCGATGCATCTCCCTTCAAAGATAAAGGGAAGACCTTCTTCTTAATAACATCACCGGGTATACCTGCAAGCTTAAATAATCCACAAACTTCATCCACATAGATTAGGTGCTCATCAGGATGCTTTGTTCCGTCTCCTGCAAAAGGATTAGCTAGCAGTTTTTCTAACATACCCGAAGGAATCTCAAAGTGGACATCTTCATTTTCAGTAGGTTCAGTAGGTTAAGGAGCAACTCTTTGCTCTACTGGTCGGGGTGAAGATACCCCGAACAAGCCCCACAAGGATTACTTTCCATAGTAACAAGTAACAGTAAATTTCAGCACACTATATAAATTTTTCCTTACCAAATTCCACCTACCAAAGGCGCTTCACTCCCCGGCAACGGCGCCAGAAAAGAGTCTTGATGACCCACAAGTATAGGGGATCTATCGTAGTCCTTTCGATAAGTAAGAGTGTCGAACCCAACGAGGAGCAGAAGGAAATGATAAGCGGTTTTCAGCAAGGTATTCTCGGCAAGCACTGAAATAATAGGTAACAGATGGTTTTGTGATAAGATAATTTGTAACGAGCAACAAGTAACAAAAGTAAATAAAGTGCAGCAAGGTGGCCCAATCCTTTTTGTAGCAAAGGACAAGCCTGGACAAACTCTTATATAGGGAAAAGCGCTCCCGAGGACACATGGGAATTATCGTCAAGCTAGTTTTCATCACGTTCATATGATTCGCGTTCGGTACTTTGATAATTTGATATGTGGGTGGACCGGTGCTTGGGTGCTGACCTTACTTGGACAAGCATCCCACTTATGATTAACCTCTATTGCAAGCATCCGCAACTACAACAAAAGTATTAAGGTAAACCTAACCATAGCATGAAACATATGGATCCAAATCAGCCCCTTACGAATCAACGCATAAACTAGGGTTTAAGCTTCTGTCACTCTAGCAACCCATCATCTACTTATTACTTCCCAATGCCTTCCTCTAGGCCCAAATAATGGTGAACTGTTATGTAGTCGACGTTCACATAACACCACTAGAGGATAAACAACATACATCTCATCAAAATATCGAACGAATACCAAATTCACATGACTAAGCAAGACTTCTCCCATGTCCTCTGGAACAAATGTAACTACTCACAATGCATATTCATGTTCATAATCAGAGGGGTATTAATATGCATAAAGGATCTGAACATATGATCTTCCACCAGATAAACCAACTAGCATCAACTACAAGGAGTAATCAACACTACTAGCAACCTACAGGTACCAATCCCAGACTTGAAGACAAGAATTGGATACAAGAGATGAACTAGGGTTTGAGAGGAGATGGTGCTGGTGAAGATGTTGATGGAGATTGCCCTCTCCCGATGAGAGGAGCGTCGGTGATGACGATGGCGATGATTTCCCCCTCCCGGAGGGAAGTGTCCCCGGCAGAACAGCTCTGCCGGAGCCCTAGATTGGTTCCGCCAAGGTTCCGCCTCGTGGCGGCCGAGTCTCGTCCCGAAAGCTTGCTTATGATTTTTTTCGGACGAAGGACTTCATATACCAGAAGATGGGCACCGGAGGGCCAACAGGGGGCCCACGAGGCTGGGGCACGCCCTAGGGGGTAGGGCGCGCCCCCACCCTCGTGGCCAGGTGGGGCCCCCTGACGTACTTCTTCCGCTCAATATTTTTTATTATTTCCAAAAATAACTTTCGTGGAGTTTCAGGACTTTTGGAGTTGTGCAGAATAGGTCTCTAATATTTACTCCTTTTCCAGCCCAGAATTCCAGCTGTCGGCATTCTCCCTCCTTATGTAAACCTTGTAAAATAAGAGAGAATAGGCATAAGTATTGTGACATAATGTGTAATAACAGCCCATAATGCAATAAATATTGATATAAAAGCATGATGCAAAATGGACCTATCACAAATCCTAAACTTGATCTATGCCAACCCAACAAACACCTTCAGAGACACCTGTAGAGCATCTTTATAATAACCCAGTTACGTTGGGATGTTTGATAGCACACAAGGTGTTCCTCCGGTATTCGGGAGTTGCATAATCTCATAGTTAGAGGAACATGTATAATTCATGAAGAAAGCAATAGCAATAAAACTAAATGATCATTATGCTAAGCTAACGGGTGGGTCTTGTCCATCACATCATTCTCTAATGATGTGATCCCGTTCATCAAATGACAACACATGTCTATGGCTAGGAAACTTAACCATCTTTGATTAACGAGCTAGTCAAGTAGAGGCATACTAGGGACACTCTGTTTGTCTATGTATTCACACATGTACTAAGTTTCCGGTTAATACAATTCTAGCATGAATAATAAACATTTATCATGATATAAGGAAATATAAATAACAACTTTATTATTGCCTCTAGGGCATATTTCCTTCAGTTTTGACAAGTGTTGGAGGTGGTGTGCGTAGATGACAATGGGGACCCACATGTCAGTAATTGCAGAGGCAAAAATTTGAGGATATTTTCACTGCATCAGGTGGAATCAAACCCGGGCGGAGCAACTGTTGGGGAGTGGAACTTGGCCATTGGGCTACTTCAGTACTTTCGATAGAAAATAGGCATGAATTGTACAACTACTATAGCATGTCTTCCCCGGCTCCGGTGCGGTCTCATCCGGGGCCTGGACGTCAGCTGGGTTGTGGGCTGCCCAGTCTAGGCTTTCTTTTTTAATATGCGCAGCCCATGACATGCCGGTTTGTATTTTTTTAGGGTCGTCATGTATCGACCGGCCTATGGGCCTCCCATCCTAGGTTTTATTTTTTCTTAAACATCCGCTGCCCAACTCATGTTTTTTTTGAAGAAAACACAGAGGTCTGTTCTATTTTGCTATATAAGAATAGGAACGCCAGGTCCAACTTATGTTTCCCTTCTAACTATATTGTATATATTTATATTATTTTATTTGCTATTATATATTATTTTTATTATCATCATATATTGAACAGATACTTACATATATAAGAAAAAATATCCCACGTCTTATAACAATAAGTTTTTAATAAAATCCTGGTTTTTTTTACTTTATGGCAACGAAAATCCCAGTGATTGTGTACAAAAGCTTTAAGATTTAAGGACTAATGTAATAATAAAGCGCTTACTATTTAAATATATTTATAACAAAATGCTCAACCCCTGTTTATTTTTTGATAACATTGTTGCGCCCAACCCAACATTATAATTTGAACCAGCCCAGAAAATTCGTGTATTTCGAGAAAGTGCAAATGGGTTGTAATTTTTTAGAAAAAAAATGCATGGGCGCGTGGATGCTACATTATTTGTTCACCCAGCCCAGCACATTCGTGTATTTCAGGAAAATGCAAATGGGCTATAGTTTTTTAGAGAGAAAAAATGGGTCGCATGGACGCTACGTTATTTGTTCACCAAGCCCAACAAATGGATTATAAATTCAAAAAATGGGTTGAATATGTGCTACATTTTTGGAGGCTGAAATGTGGGCCAATAGGTCAAAGCCAACGCAAGGCATTGTCAACTTAGTCAATAAATGATTCTGACATCCATAGCCGTTGGATTTACATCCAACGACCGGCATCCATCTTCAATCTCTCATCTTTTTCCTCCAGCGCCGCCGGGACCACCTACTCCCGCCTCCGGCTGCTAGCAGCTCTACTTAGCACACTTCACTGCGAAGCGCTATCCCGCCACAGACACCTCCTTTTATTCTCCGCTGACTGCAGAACCATGCCGCACAAGAACTAGTTAACCATCGTACACCTCTCCGTCTGCGACTCCACTGCCGCATCTTCCCATCTCTGGCTCGTTGCCGTCCAGGGCCTCACCGTCGTCCACCGCCTTGGTGCACTCGGCGCGGCATGGTCAACGTGGTCAACAAACGAGAGTCATCGGAAGAGGACTGTACGTGGAGACGCTGACAGTGGGGATGCACCAGGTCCATGGGAGCACGCATGCAACCGCCTCCTTATTACGCGAAAATAAAATTATTCCTCCCCCTGAAAGCTGGGACCCACCACGGTTATCTTCGGAAGGAAGGAAGTGCCTCCTTATTCCTACCCCTGACACCTGGGACCCATCAACAACATCTTTGCACGCGGAAGTGCCTCCTTATTACGGGAAAAAAAATTATTCCGCCCCTAACAGTTGGGACCCGTCAGTTAAATATTCGCACACAAGGAAGTGCCTTTTTGCCCTCCCTGACTGCTCAGACCCACCCGATCGAAGCATACGTAGCATTATCTGTCTGGTCGAGAACGTGTACGTACATATATAGTGGTCGATCGGTCTCTCTGCAATGATGAACCGTGGCAGAGTAAGGAGTGGCACATGTCGTAATAGAACCGCCGACGTGTCACGCAGTCCCGTTTATATTGTGTACACGTACATACAGCCACGTTGCAAGAAAGTAAATACAGCTACATGCGTACATACGGGCGGGGTCTCGAACGCCTACTCGCGCATACATACGGCTAGGGTTCATGTACATGGAGAGGCAGCGGACGGCAGCGGATAGCAGCAATGACGTCCTGTTCATCAGCAGCCAACTTGATGGTCGGAACGGAGGAAACAGTGTCTTATTCATCGGGAGCGAAGCCACTGGGTCGGAACGCGTCCTGTTCATCGGGAGCCAGCCGGCTTGGACGGAACAGTCGAAACGGGGTCTGCGTACCGCAGAATGGAGGAAACGAACTTCTGTTCGAGTGCCTACGGTCGAAATGGGGTCCTGTTGATCAGGAGGGGTGTGGCGTACCGCAAAACGGAGGAAACGGACTTGTGTTGGAGCGCCTACGGTCGAGACGGGGTGCTGTTGATCGGGAGGGGTGTGGTGTACCGCAAAACGGAGGAAACGGACTTGTGTTGGAGCGCCTACGGTCGAAACAGGGTCCTTTTCATCGGGAGGGGTGTGGCGCACCGCAAAACAGGACTCCACGAGCTACTATTCATCCACCGTCTACTGCCTCGCTCCAGCCTCCATGGGCTACTGTTCATCCACCGCCGACTTCCTCCAGCCTCCACGGGCTACTGTTCATCCACCGACGACTTCCTTCAGCCTCCACCTACTACTGTTCATCCACCGCGACCTTCCTCATGCCTCCACCAGCTACTGTTCATCCACGGGCTACCGTTCATCCAGCCTCCACCGGCTACTGTTCAATCAGCCCTCCACGAGGTCCTGTTCATCCACCCCCACCTCCTCGATCGGGGTCCTGTTCATCCAGCGGCAAGGGCCTCTACTACCACGGGATCCTGTTCATCCAACCCCCACCGGGAACTGTTCATCCAACCCCCAACAACGGTCACTGTTCATCAAGAGGCAGCAGCAGGTTCGATCAACTTCAGTTAGCAGCAGTAGTGAAGGAATCGCTCGGGTTCAGTTAACAGCCAAGGGATCGATCGCTCGGGTTTAGTTAGAGCCCAACGCCTCGCACACACGCGCGTACGTGTATGAGCGGAACGCGCAAACCTCCATGCATCGCTCCGCCCCGACCACCCACCGTAACCGGGAACTCCTCGAAATTTTCCTCGCCCTCGCTTCTACCACGATTTTTTCCGTCATGGACGGCCCAAAGAATGTCATGCAAGTGCGTCCCCGGCTCGCCCAAGACGAAAAGCCCATTATCTGTCATGATTTGTTGTCATAGAAGTAGGAGCCCACCACATCTATGATGATACGTGATTTTGTCACAATTATCGTCATAGAAGTGTCATAAGCATGACAGGAAAGAAATTCGTTCGGCCCAAAATGTCACAGATGTGTCTTTTTTTGTAGTGATGCCAGAATTGTTGGCACGTAAGTGTGTGATTCTATGGGAAGACAATGAGTCGCCATCTAGTGGGTCCTCGGGAAGCCATGATGAATCATCAGTGGTGAATTTGATCGACCCGAAGAAGATGATCTCCCCCAAGATCAGCTCGATGCCGGAAATAGATGAAGAAGGAAAAACCATCTGCGCCATTGATCGATAGATGCACAACCCCAAAGTAGGCGCCAATTGTAGTGGTGCTATATCTAACAGTAAGATAGGAATGTGAATTAATGGAGCTTGATCTATCGATACACAATGGGGGACACAAGAATGTGTACAGGTTCAGGCCCCTCGTCGGTGAAGGTCAAAACCCTAATCCTATATCTCTTGAGAGTTGCTCTTGCGTATGAGCGTTTGATTACATAGATTGCAAACCTTTAGCTATGTACCCTAAGCAAGCTTGTATAGATTATGCTACCAGCGGGGTCCTTCAGCTAGCCACCAATGACTAAAACTGATTACACGCAATAAACAATCCACTATGGGTAGTAATAGACGCCATCAACACTATCATCTTGAATGCATTGTAGTGTTGTCTTTGTAACGCCTGGTTTAATGTGCCTCGATGTTGTCCTACTACACAACCCAACTGATAGTTAAACACACACACTCCGACTAACAGGCTTCCCCTGTTGCTGATGTTGCCTTGGGCAATAACACATGGGAGCTCGGGCCTCCTGGGCTCTAGCTGGGTCTTATTGCATCGTGGGACTACCTGGTGGGAAATAACCTCCTCACCTGGGTTTTAGAGACATGTCAATATCCAACCAAGCCATGCTGGGAAAACAATGTTGGCGCCTAGTAACCAATGCTTACTCATTTCGTGCTAAGGTATTGAAAGGAAGATACTATGTAGAAGATGACTTTTGGACAACTAAATGCCCAAGGTCCATCTTCTTATACTTGGCATAGTCTGATATATGGGTGGCAATTTGCAGAAGGGACTACTTTGGAGAGCCGGAGTTGGCAAAAAAACATACATTTGAAGATAATTGGATTCCTGAGATTTTCCCTGGAACTCTACAGCATGCTTCCTCCAAAAGTGATAATGAAATGGTGAGTTCAGTGACAATGGAATGAAGAAACCGTTAGAAATATATTCTGATGAGCATAGAAGGATGCTCGGATTTTGCTTCCTGACCCCACACAAAAAATGGCATTTACATAGTCAAGTCAGCCTATAATTTGATGAGGAAAGTCGTGGTCAGATTGATAATTATTGGCCTTTCCTCTTCAACGATGTTATTGACAGCCTAGATTGGAGAGAAGTGGCCATGATGGGAAGACAATTCACATGGGTGAATAGTCTACATGAACTGACATACGAAAAACTAGAGCACGTATTGATGGATACCAAATGGGAGTCCAAATTCCCTATGGTGTCCGTGCACGCACTACCTCGGGTTGAGGCTCTATTGGACCATGCACCCATCCTTCTAGCTACTGGTCTGCCACAACCAAATTGTAGACGCAAGTTTAAAATTCGAACTTGGATGGCTGCACCATGATGGCTTTCATGACATGGTGAAGGAGTTATGGGACAAACCTACCGCTGGGCGTACCCCAATTCACAAATGGAATAATAAAATATGTGCATTACGTAGATTCTTTAGTGGATGGGCATACTGCGGGTATTCTCAAGAATGAGAAGATTCGTCTCTTGTCTATTATCAAAGACTTAGAAGCCTTGGCTGAGGTTCGTTCGTTATCGGTGCAAGAAATTGAGATCAAGAATCAACCAAATGCGCAGATAGCTCGACTTCTGAGAGAAGCGGAGCTCAAATGGTACCAACATTCAAACTCTCAATTTATTCTGAAAGGGGCTTCGAATACTAGTTACTTCCGTGGTGTGGCCCATGGTAGACACCGAAGGAAACTTATGCATCCTCTTGTATAGGAGAAGGGCACGATTGTGGGACATGAGCAACTCAAAACATACATTGCTAATTATTATAAAAATCTGTTCGGAGCCCTAGAAGAAGGCAACTTCTCGATGGATGAGTCCCGAACAGATGATATCCCGCAGGTTTCTGTTGAGCAAAATACCTTCTAACGGCCCCTTACTCCGAGGAGGAGGTAAAGAAGGCAATTTTCCAAATGGAACACAACAAAGCACCCGGGTCCAGATGGTTTTCCCGCTGAGTTTTATCAAACCTTCTGGGAGGTCATCAAACCGGACCTTCTAGATCTGTTTGGTTACCTCCATGTCGGATAAATGGAATTGTTTCGCTTAAAGTTCGGTGAGATAATTTTACTACCTAAGGTTAATGAGGCTGAAATGATTGTAGACCTATATGCCTCCTTAACATTAGTTTTAAAATCTTCACGAAGGTTGCCATGCTTAGGCTTAACTCGGTGGTGGACCATGTAGTTCATCCAACTCAGACTGCTTTTATGCAAGGTAGAAACATCCTAGATGGAGTTGTCATCCTTCATGAAACAGTACACGAACTACATCAAAAGAAGTTAAATGGGGTAGTCCTTAAAATACACTTCGAGAAAGCTTATGACAAAGTAAAGTGGACTTTTCTCCAACGAACTTCCGGATGAAAGGCTTTTTCTGCAGAGAGGCGTACTCTGATCCATAGCTTCATGTCTGGAGGTAGTGTTGCCATTAAAGTCAATGATGATGTTGGCCGCTACTTCCAAACGAAGAAAGGATTGCGACATGGTGACTCATTATTGCCCATGATATTTAATATAGTGGCTGATATGTTAGCTGTCATGATAGAGCGTGCCAAAATTGATGGTCAAATTGAAGGAGTGGTTAATCATCTGGTTGATGGTGGACTTTCTATCCTTCAGTATGCCGATGATACAATTCTATTTATGGACCATGACCTAAAAAAATGAGAAATCTGAAATTAATTTTGTTAGCATTCGAGCATCTTTCGGGTCTTAAGATAAACTTCCATAAAAGCGAGTTGTCTTGTTTTAGCAAGGCTCAAGACGAGGCCCACGTGTAAGCTAAATTGTTTGGGTGCAGACAAGGCCAGTTTCCGATTAACTATTTGAGGATAGCGATACATTATCGGAGACTCACAAATGTTGAATGGGAACACGTCGAGGAGAGACTACAAAAAGGTTAAGCAGTTGGAAAGGTAAACTGCTATCTCTGGGTGAAAGGTTGGTTCTCATAAATTCAGTACTAAGTAATATGGTAACGTATATGATATCCTTTTTCCAACTTCCGAAAGGAGTCTTGCATAGATTGGATTATTTTCGATCAAGATTCTTTTGGCAAAGAGATAGCAAGAAAAAGAAATATCATCTGGCTAAATGAAGCATGGTTTTCGTCCCAAAGACCAGGGAGAGTTGGGTATTCATGATCTTGAGGTTAAGAATACTAGCCTACTCGGTAAGTGGTTGTTTAAGCTGCTGGCGGAGGATGATGTATGGCAAACCCTCCTAAGGAGAAAATATGTAGCCTCAAAGGCAGTGTCCCAAGTATATTGGAAGCCTGGGGACTCACACTTTTGGGCTGGTCTAGTGGCTACGAAGAAATTCTTCTTCCGCTATGGATCCTTCTCTATTAAAGATGGATCGGAAATTAGATTCCGGGAGGACAAGTGGCTAGGAAATGCCACACTACGGGAACAATATCCAGCTCTATATAATATTGTTCATCATAAGGGTGATACTATCGCCACGGTTCTGGAATCCTTTCCTCCGAATATGACGTTCAAACGAGATTTAATAGGCCCCAAACTTGCATCGTGGAATGATTTGATAAATGGTCTCGCTATGGTACATTTATCACATGGAGTCGATGAATTTCGATGTAATCCAAATGTGAGTGGTAAATGCTCCGTAGATTCAATGTATAGAGCGCTGATCCAATCTGATGTATCAGTTGACAATAATAAGAAGATATGGAAGATGAAGATATCGCTTAAGAATAAAATCTTTGAATCTTGGTGTGGTATCTTCGTTGAGGAGTCATTCTTACCAAAGATAACCTTATTAAGAGGATTTGACGTGGAAATATGCAATGTGTTTTTTGCCATCATGACGAAACAATGAAACACTTGTTCTTCCAATGCAATTAGCTTGATCCATATGGTCAATCATCCAAATAGCTTCTGGCTTGTATCCTCCATGTACTGTTTGCTAACATTTTTTGGCAATTGATTACATGTGATTGGTCACAAGTTTAGAATTCTCATTAGGACGGGAGCGCTTGCAGTTATTTGGTCGCTTTGGCTATGTAGGAATGCTAAGGTTTTTAACAATAAAAGTACTTCTCTTATGCAGATTATCTACAGGTGTACCAGTACACCCCGTTTACGTCGTTTCTACAACATGTGGACAATCAAGACATGTAAACATGTGGACAATCAAGACATGTTTACGGAGGTGCGTACACGCTTGGAGCACACGGCGAGTGATACTTTTACCCAACATCGATGGCAGCATGATCTTAGGATGTGCCCTCCTACAGTTTAGGCGGCATACAGACTCGACTTATTTCGCCTTTATTCTTATTTTTTTAGCTTCGACATAGTGAGGTTGTGTGCATCTCAGTTATGCAGAGGCCGGGTGTAATGCTTAAACTTTTAAGTAATAAGCGCCTTTTATCAGAAAAAATTTGACGAGGACATGAGAAGTGGAGAGAACTATGGGTAATCCTATGTCTTGTCTCCCAACAGGCGTTCAAGTCCAAGTGAGATCAATTCCCACAAGGTATGATTGTTGTTGTGCAATAGGGAGGAAACTAAACATTTTTTTTGCAGTGCTACTATGTTAAGGAAATCTGAAAAGAACTTAAAGAAAGATTATGGAATTTGCCTGAAACTAAAAAGTCTCATGCACATTAGGCAATGGGTTTTAGAGTGGATAACAAACACTACTTTTCACTCTGCCATTATGGCTTTGGCAATATGACATATATGGGAAAATGGAAATGCTTACCAAAATGGTGAGGCTTTAAGTCATCCTCTTCGTGTGGTGGGAAATCATAGCTTATGTTGAATTTATCAATCTGCATTTTGTCAGCTCGACCACTTCCATTAGATGTGGGACCTTGAAGTCAAGCCAAAAATGGTATCCGCCACCGCATGGGCCAATGCTCGTCACCGTGGATGCAACGATCTTCTCACAATCTGTAAGAGCAACCTTTGGTGTGGTGGTACATGATCACCGGGGAAGGGTGCATGTGGCAAACACATGCTCTCGCTAAATCGGCAGAGCATGATGTTTGGTCCTTCCGGTTTAACGAGTTCCCTGATTTAATCAGGACTATTATCTGTAATGAACAATTTATGAATGAATGAATGAAAGGGCGTAGCTGCCCATTATCTCCAAAAAAAAGTTGGTGTTTATCGGTTGCAGCATGCTGATGCCGTCACTTTGAATTTTTAACTTCTTAAAAAACACAATAATGAACTTTTTAAAGAACATCTAAGAAAAATCTAAGTAGAGGACATGCAATCTACTACTCCCTCCGTTCCTAAATATTTGTCTTTTTAGAGATTTCAACAAGTGACTACATACAAAGCAAACTGAGTGAATCTACACTCTAAAATATGTCTATAATATACATCTGTATGTGATAATCCATTTGAAATCTCTAAAAAAACAAATATTTAGGAACGGAGGGAGTAGAAAGTAAGATTGATTCGTGCATGGAGACTCACCTGGCATTCATCCCCTGTTGGAAAAAGTGTCTGTCATCTAGAGAAGGAAAAACTACCCTGGCATAACAAAATCTTCTCTTAAAAAAGCCTGATTCTGAGAGTCGTCCTACACAATAATCAATTCCGCGCATAGATTAAACAGAACAAAATTTGTGATGGCAACGTGCTGAGATGCATATCAGTCATTTCATGGCCAATGACGCGGCCGACGCCTCAGCTATCAATGACAAGGGTTGGCGGGCGTGGAGGCAAGCGCCAATGTCGAATGGGTGCAGCTCAGCGCCATCAAATATGAGATTGACTCCTGGTAAGACCACATCCTTGGTATCGGAATCTTCTGAATCAGTTTTCGGAGAAGGGGATGGTTGATCTTCAGTGACAGATCTTGTAGCAGCCTCATACACGGGAGTGAGTGCGTGGGACCTATCAGAAATCAAGCACATGGCGATGAGCCGTCGACAAAATTAGGGCTGCAACAGTACCATTGTTAATTAACTACATAACACAAGTTCCATGTTGTTGTCAAGTTTCGTTGGAAAATACCTGAGGATGCTCCCATCAAAGCTCAGAACTTCAGTAAAGCACTTCTGCCGTCTTCCGAGCTTCAGCCTGACGTGTTCACCGGGTGACGTCCCTTCTTGGGTAGGCGATGATGGATCATGGAATGGACTCCATCTTCCACTCACAATGTTTATGAGTTGGAGTTGGCGCGGAGAGTTCTTCGAGCCTCCCCGCTGATTTAATAGCCTTGCTGTTGGACCGGTTGCTTGGTACTCAGTGCAAAGTTCGCGCAACCTCTTCCTCACCGTCTGCATAGACTCATAGTGTTCGGTGAGATCATCTTTCTGAAGCATATTTGAGTTGACGACCCTTTCACATATTCTTTCACACAGCTTTGGATTGAACAAAGGAATTCCGAATTCCAAGTTCAGAGGTATCCACTCATAACTTTCCTTCTCTGGAGGTTCACTAGATTCGCTTACCCTGTGAAGCCTTACTAGGCGAAGGTAACCAACCGTGCTCAACTCAACTTTACTGGATAGATCTTCCAACAAGGCAGTCAAATTTGACATCTGCCCCTCAGGCAAATCAGTTCCGGCTAACGCGGATGTGATTGACCCATCAGCATTTTTCAGGGGCAATGGGACATCCATGGTTACGAGGTTTCCTGATTCATCAAGGTCCTTTATGCCCAGTGGTTGCACTATCACGGCAGAATGTCTTGTCATTGAGTTCAGGTAGTGCAGAAGAAGGCCTCCCCTTACCAGGTTCTCTTCAAAGTTTCCTCCTAGTCCACTCACCACAGAGTGATCCCAAGACCATATTAGTGCCTTTTCGCAACCGGCTAATGGCTCGGGAAGCAGCCGCAGACGCTGTCCTTTCATGAAAACAGCAGAGAGCGGGCCACAGCTACCAGAAGTATACAAGGCAAGCTTCATCCAAGGTGTCATTGAGGAGTAAGAAGGCGGACCGAAATGTACTGGTCCTGCAGTGCTGGGTAGAACTGATGAAGGTGGAAAAGGTATCATAGAGACCACAATGTCATAGTCCCTAAGAAGTAATCTTTCCAGCGTGGATGGCGCCAGTGAAGCTAAGCTCTCGCAGCGGAGAATGTTGACTCGGTAATTTCTTTTAGTCTTGCGCACAGCTGGGCCATCCAGTTCTGTAGCCTGGCTATTGTCATTTTGAGTAACCATTTGCCTGCTGTCAAAATCATTTTCGGCTACACTTTCCATCCCTCTTGATATAATACTTGAAGGCGACGACGCCTCTGAATCAACCGTTGGGTATTCCTGTTGTGGTGTGTCACCATGTTGGCTTCCGTTATTCCCGACAACATTATCAGCGCCCTCCTCAATGCTTTTCTTGCTTAAAGGGGAGGACAGATCATCCTGACAGTTTCCGTCACTAGATTCATTTGGTGAAGTTCCACCGGACAGCAAACACTCAAGGAAGCATCGCAGGCTAAACGCATGGTTTGCGAATTCCTGGAGTACACCCTCAAACTTCTTTCCTTCTAAACTGGCTAGATCATTGCATAGATCAACAATGCAAGAATAGCCCAGTTTTCCAGCCTCATATAGCGTAACAGCGTGAGACTTCAATCCTGCAATAGGTTAGTGAAGAAAGATCAGTACACTATGCTAATTCAATGGAAGGTTGCATCATAAAGTTATAGTGCAGTTCAAGAACAAGCTTTACAACCATCAATAGGAATCTTTGGGACTATAGCTCCTTCAAGATAAAGAATGTTGAACATATTTTTTGCTTAAAGTTTAGAAAGTGTAAGGTTGGAGTGGCAAGGGGATCTAGCCTGGAGATAGAGAGCCCATCATCAAGTATGAAGTTACATTAGCATCCACAATGAAGCCCACATAAGCAGTTCCAGAGATTTTTCTGGGTCCATCACAATCACTGCTGAGCAATTCTGGACAGGATCTTTCTGAGTTGATGCTCATGCGCGAACCTTCTTCGTCGTCACCAAGAACGTTACTGGGCAATCCAGTAGCACTTGAATCTCTAAGAGCGGAATCTGTATCCAAAAGCTTTACGGCCCATCCCAGTCTGCAGGCAAATGATGCAGCTGCCTGGAGTTGATAAAGGTCAGCCTGTAAAGTTTTAGCCAATTCAGCAACTGTGGCATTTTCACTTGATACAACAAATACAGCATATAGTAGCCTGCAGTCAAGAAAATATGAAATGAATTCAATAGCAACAGGAAATGATAGCAAGGCAGATCAGTTGAATAAGCAACCATGCTCATTAAATTGAATAAGAAACAGTCATGCTCATTATGTGCAAGACTAGTGAAGGCAAACTACTCACTCTTCAATTGGATCTTCGTACGACTGATCCTTATTTGAAACAAAACCTTCAAGTCTTGAAACTGAATCAATGGTACAAGTTTAGAACTAAAGCATCATCAAGTAGTAGGTTTACATGTATAAATCTTAACTTTTGGGTAAATTAGGTTGTAACTTGATGCGATAAAATGACATTGGCAACACATCGATGCCAGTGTGAAAGTTATAAGCCTCTGCCAGATAATGTCTTTGTCAGCACAAACTAGCTGACATGAGACAACTGCACCAATGAGTTCTGGGCCAATTCCCGCAAAAAACTTTAATGCTGGGCTGCCCAATAACAGAAATCCTATATATTATTCTGAAACTGTCCTCTAGATAAACAATAGCACAAATTGGTTTGATTGCATACCTCTGAAACGGTCCTCTGGATAAACTGGCACATCGAAGTATACCCCTCCTCTTCTGTAAAGACAATTTATAACTTCTGGATCAAACAGAACATATGAATTGACTTCCTCCTTACATATTTTGTCTATTGCTATTGTCTCTTCCTCAGAAAGCTTCTGCGGTAATACTACAACATCAATTCCCATAAAGAAAAAGTTTTCTTTATGATTATTTATCTTATGAAACAAGTTCTAGTAAAACCTATGTCATCACACAGTAAAAAAGAATAATCACCCCTCATGAATCTTACCTTAAACTCTTCCAATGTAAAGTTGACGAAACGGACTCCCCACCAAGGTTCTATTGCTAAATCTGCGGGTTGTGCAGGCAGCAACTCTTTCGCAATTGATTTGCTCAGCTTCCACATTATCTTCTGAAATACCAAAAAGTGAAAAGAAGGGATTACATAACAAGAGGAAAAGAGGACGCTAGTTGGGGTATGTTCACTTTTCTGAACATATGAAAATCATCAGTGTGTTAAATTGATAACCTCACATCTAATCATATATCTCAGCAATAATACTCGAGTAAAATTCACTTTATACCCTCTTTGTGCTCGAGTGACAGCAGTTACCCCATTTAAGAAAATTTCCTTGAGCTAGACAATTTAAGAGGTTTATTCGACATTTTCAGAATTTAACACTGAACCCCCTCAGAAAAGCGGCCCCATGTTTCAGGCCCATGTGGCTGCCGGGCGAGAGGCCATGCATGTGGATGACATGTCACAAAATATTAGAAACTCATTACAGTAATAACTTAAAAATATTGATAAAATCACATCTCACTCATTTTAACTCTTAAGTTGAGTGATAGTTGTTCCAAAAAGGAAGTACAACTTAATTATCTACAATGTTTTTTTATTTTTCTGAAATTTAATCTTGATGAATTGTGTTCAAGGTACTCTGAAAATCCTTAATAAGTCTAACGTAACCTCAGTTACAGTCATTTCTCATCAGTAAAATCCAAATAATTATGCCAATTGGAATCTTTGTTCGGGGACACATGAAGGACATAATATGCCAATATACCTTCGATTTGCATTTATTCATGATATCAATAAATTCGTTTCTTCCAACACCAGTAATCCTCAGGGCATCAGCAGCACTGAAGTTCGGAATACTGTCATATGGTTGCTCTGCAAGTATTTTCAACAAGTTAGAATTATAAAGAGAACAATTTAGCATATTAAATAAACCAGTTTATGCAACTGGGGAACAATATTTACATATGAGTTATAAAATAATCTATGTTAGTAGCAAGGATAATAAAACTGGGGTATACAGTAAACACACATCAAAGATATGCAATACACCGGTTGAAAATATTTTCATATAATATCCCAGAATCAACCAAATTATAGTCTCAGTTATGGAATTAAACAAACATACCCTACATTCCACAATATTAGTCCAAGTACGTATGCGAACAGCCGAAAGGGATGCATAAAACTTAGTAATTAAATAAAATATTTGAACCACTGAACGAGCAAACTCTTTTCATTGATAGAAGTTTTAATATACTTAGGAATGATCACATTTGACAGTCTAGTAGAAACATATAATACAGCCCTCGGGCTTCATTATTGCCCAAGCTGGACAGATAATAATTAGTACGGGTCATATGCGATGCGATAAACCAAAACTATGCAGTACTAACTGGATAAATGATTCATATAGATTTGTGAAGAAATGACAGTTCTGTGTTGTATAGTAGGTATGGAACTTTCTGTTCCTGGTAGAAATATTTAAATGAACTGTTATGACCGGTTTGGTCTATACCAGAAAGAGGCCCACCGGGCATTAGTATTAGGGGCTTGACCCACAAGTTATCTTAGGCAAGTTATATTAGGCAAGTTATCTTAGGCTAAAGTTATAAATACTAGTTGTAAGACACCGTTTGAGGCAAGCAATAAAGATATTATAATCTTCTGTTGCCCGGCTCCCCAAGGAGCCGGAACCCTAGCCGCCGCACCTAACCCTAGCCGCGACAGCGCCTCATCGCCGGCGCGCCCGCTCCAGCCCTCATCCTCCTCCCCCTTGTCCATACAATCTACGCCGGAGGCCCGGTAGGAACCCCAGTCCTACCAATTTGGTATCCAGAGACACCAGGCCGATCATGTCGCTTCCTCCATCACCGCCGCCGCTGCCATCCACCTCCGCCCCACCACCGCTGCCGCTGGCCACCTCCTCGCCGATGACGGCGATCACGTCCGGGACCATCACCACCACCGCGCCAGCGCCGACCACCACCACGACGGATCCGCCCCCGCTCCTTACGCCCGCGGAGATGTCGGGCACCCTGCGAGAGCTCGTCCAAGCCGTCCGGGGCATCACCCTCTACCTCGCCGGGAACCAGCCCCCGCCGCCGAGCGCCGCCACCACCGCCTATGGGCCGCCGCCGCTACAGTGGCCCGCCCCGGCCTTCCAGGCGCCCTACGGAGGGGCGCCTCCGCCGCCGCTCCTGCTGCCGCACTACCCGGCCGCGGGAACGCCTTGGCCAGCGTGGCCGACCGCCACCGCATCGCTGGGGGGCCCGCCTCAGCAGTTCCTCCCAGCGCCACCGCCGGCCCCCACGACGCAGGCGACGGTGCAGCAGCACCACCAGGCACCGCCGCCATTGACAGCACCACCACCCGCGTCCCGACCTACTGGCCGGCCCCTTCACCAGGTGCAATTTCCGCCCTCGCCATCGCCGATTCCCGCGTGGGCGGCCGGCTCGTCTCCGGACCCGGTGTATACTACGGCGCCGGAACACCCGATGCCCTCCCTCCGATTTGACCGTCCCTCCAGCTCGGCGAACTACGCCCCAGAGATCCCCGACCCGGCACACGCACTACCGTTGATTGCAGCTCCCGGGCACGGTGGCCCGACACCCCCTCGCTTCGCCAAACTGGACTTCGCCACTTACGACGGCACGGAGGACCCCCTTAACTGGCTCAACCAGTGCGAGCAGTTCTTTCGAGGGCAGCGGACGCTCGCTTCGGATCGTACCTGGCTCGCGTCCTATCATCTCCGAGGCGCGGCGCAGACTTGGTACTACGCCCTCGAGCAGGACGAGGGCGGCATGCCACCATGGGAGCGCTTCCGGGAGCTTTGTCTCCTCCGGTTCGGGCCTCCTATCCGCGGGAGCCGACTGGCGGCCCTCGGCCGCTTGCCTTTCACATCCACGGTGCAGGACTACGCCGACCGCTTTCAGGCCCTGGCATGCCATGCGCCGGGCGTCTCCGCGACTCAGCGCGCCGAGTTATTTGTGGGCGGATTACCGGACCATATTCGCGTGGACGTCGAGCTCCGGGATCCCCCCGACCTCCAGACGGCCATGTACTACGCCCGGGCCTTCGAACAGCGGGCTCAGGCGCTGCAGCAACCGGTCGGCCGGGGCGGCCGCCATCCCAGTCGACCAACGCCGACTCCACCATCACCGGGCCGGCTTCCTCCAGCCACGCCGACCGCACCTCCGGCCACCACCCGGACCTTCCGTCGGTTGTCACCGGCCGAGCAGCAGGAGCGTCGCCGTCAGGGCCTCTGCTTCAACTGTGATGAGCCCTACACGCCGACCCATGTCTGCCCCGCCTATTTTACTTGGAGACGGTCGACTACACCGAGGCGGACGACTCGACCGACGAGCCACCAACCGCGGCGGCCGCGGACACGCCCGCGGATTCCACGGCGACGGCGTGCGTCGTCTCCCTCCACGCTCTCGCCGGCATCCGTGGCGAGCGGACCATGTTGTTACCGGTGACGGTCCATGGCGAGCGGCTGGTGGCCCTGCTGGATACTGGCTCCACCCATAACTTCCTGCCCGCGGCAACCATGCGTCGGCTAGCACTGCCGACCACGGGCGGGGAGCGCCTGCGGATCACGGTGGCAAACGGCGATCGCCTCCGGTGTCATGGGCTCGCCCGCGACGTTCCCATCTCCATCGGTGGCGAGCACTTCTCCATTACATGTGCAGGCATCGATCTCGGCTGCTTCGACTTCATCCTCGGGGTGGATTTTCTCCGGACCCTCGGGCCCATCCTGTGGGACTTCGACGCACTCTCGATGACGTTCTGGCGGCTGGGCCGCCGCATCCGGTGGGACGGCCTTGGGGGCGCCGCGCCAGCCGTGCCACACCTCCAGCTGGCTGCCGCGTCCCAGGAGGCCGAGCACCCCCTGCTGGATCCCCTTCTGCAGCAGCACAGCGACCTCTTCGACGAGCCACGGGGTCTTCCACCCGCCCGGGTGTACGACCATCATATTCACCTCGTACCGGGCTCCACCCCCGTGGCGGTTCGGCCCTACCGCTACCCTCAGCTGCAGAAGGATGAGTTGGAGCGACAGTGTGCCCTTATGCTCGCGGCAGGCATCATCCGGATCTCCACGTCGCCCTTCTCCGCGCCGGTGCTTCTCGTCCGTAAGTCGGACGGCACGTGGCGTTTCTGCATCGACTATCGCGCCCTCAACGCACTCACGCTCAAGGACAAGTTCCCTATACCGGTGGTCGACGAGCTCTTGGATGAGCTCCATGGGGCGCGCTTCTTCACCAAGCTCGATCTCCGGTCGGGCTATCATCAGGTGCGCATGCATCCAGACGACATCGCCAAGACGGCGTTTCGCACCCACCATGGCCACTTCGAGTTCTTGGTGATGCCCTTCGGCCTCGCCAACGCCCCGACGACTTTCCAGGCCCTGATGAACGACGTCCTTCGACCCTACTTACGGCGGTTTGTGCTTGTTTTCTTTGATGACATTCTTATCTACAGCGCCACCTGGGCCGAGCACCTCAAGCACGTCGCCATCGTCTTCAACGAGCTTCGGGCGCACCACCTCCACCTTAAGCGCTCGAAGTGCTCGTTCGGGACACCTACCGTCGCCTACCTCGGCCATGTCATCTCGGCCGACGGGGTGGCTATGGACGCCGACAAGGTGGCGGCCGTCTCTGCATGGCCGACGCCTCACTCGCCGCGGGCTCTCCGCGGGTTCCTCGGCCTCGCCGGCTACTACCGGAAATTTATCCGGGAGTTCGGGGTCATCGCGGCGCCCCTCACGCGGTTGCTTCGCCGCGACGCTTTCGCCTGGGACGACGACGGCGTTCGAGGCCCTCAAGGGGGCCCTCACGACGGGCCCCGTCCTCCAGATGCCCGACTTCGACCGCCCGTTCGTGGTGGACTGTGACGCCTCGGGCGCCGGGTTCGGCGCCGTGCTTCATCAGGGCGATGGGCCCCTCGCTTTCTTCAGCCGGCCTTTCGCTCCAAGCCATCTTAAGCTGGCGGCATACGAGCGGGAGCTCATTGGCCTTGTACAGGCCATTCGTCATTGGCGGCCGTACTTGTGGGGACGGTCCTTCCACATTCGCACGGACCACTACAGCCTGAAGTTCTTGCTGGACCAACGGTTGTCGACCGTGCCGCAGCACCAGTGGATCAGCAAGCTCTTCGGCTTCGACTTCTCCGTGGAGTATCGGCCGGGCCGTCTTAACATCGTGGCCGACGCGCTGTCCCGTCGCGACTCCGACCTTGCTTCCTCCAGCGACGAGTCCGCCGGGGCGGCCCTGTGCATCCGCTCCGGGCCAACGTTCGGTCTCTTCGCCGACATTCGCCGCGCCACTGCGACGGCCGACGACGCCGTCCTTCTTCAGCAGCAGCTCACGGCCGGCGACCTGGAGGAGCCTTGGCGCTTCTCTGACGGACTGCTTCTCCATGGGCGCCGGATCTTTGTTCCGGCGCATGATGATCTCCGTCACCAGGTGTTACAGCTCGCCCACTCGGCGGGTCATGAGGGTATGCAGAAAACCCTCCATCGTCTTCGCGCCGACTTCTACATCCCTGGCGATCGCGCCCTGGTCCGCGACTGGGTTCGGTCTTGTCAGACATGCCAGCGCAACAAGACGGACACCCTGAGGCCGGCTGGCTTACTTCAGCCTTTGGAGGTGCCGTCTTAGGTTTGGGCGGATATCTCCATGGACTTCATCGAGGGCCTTCCCAAGGTGGGCGGCAAGTCGGTCATTCTCACGGTGGTCGACCGCTTCTCCAAGTACGCCCACTTCATCGCGCTCGGCCATCCGTACACGGCGGCGTCAGTGGCCCGGGCCTTCTTCGACGGCATCGTCCGTCTCCATGGGTTCCCTGCTTCGATCGTCAGTGATCGGGACCCAGTGTTCACGGGCCATGTCTGGCGCGATCTCTTCAGGATGGCGGGTGTCCAACTCCGCCTGAGTACGGCGTTCCATCCTCAGACAGATGGTCAGTCCGAGGTGGTTAACAAGGTCATTGCCATGTATTTGCGTTGTGTGACAGGTGATCGGCCTCGCGCTTGGGTGGATTGGCTCTCTTGGGCGGAGTACTGCTACAATACCTCTTATCACTCCGCCCTGCGCGCGACGCCGTTTGAGGTGGTCTATGGTCGACCACCCCCGCCTATACTTTCGGTGGACCCGGAGACGGCTCGGACGGAGGTTGCGGGTGACCTTATCCGCACTCGTGACGAGATGCTTGCTGAGGTTCGTCAGCGTCTCCTTCAGGCACAGCAGCTGGCCAAGCACTACTACGACGATCATCATCGCGAGGCGGAGTTCGCGGTGGGTGATTGGGTGTGGCTGCGTCTCCTCCACCGCTCTACGCAGTCACTCGACCCGCGCGCGAAGCGCAAGCTCGGCCCTCGCTACGCCGGGCCCTTCCCTATCTTGGAGCGCATTGGGAAGGTGGCCTATCGTCTTCAGCTTCCAGCCCGCGCTCGCATCCACGACGTCTTCCATGTTGGGCTGCTCAAGCCTTTCCGTGGCGAGCCACCGGCGGCTCCTCCGGCGCTTCCTCCACTCGCCGATGGTCGCATTCTTCCCGAGCCGGCAAAGGTGTTGCAGGCGCAGCTCCGTCGTGGCGTCTGGTTCGTCCTCGTTCAGTGGGCGGGCCTTCCGGAGGAGGAGGCTACTTGGGAGCAGCGTGACGAATTCCGCCAACACTATCCAGACTTTCATCTCGAGGACGAGCTGTTTGCGCAGGCGGGGAGAGATGTTATGACCGGTTTGGTCTATACCAGAAAGAGGCCCACCGGGCATTAGTATTAGGGGCTTGACCCACAAGTTATCTTAGGCAAGTTATATTAGGCAAGTTATCTTAGGCTAAAGTTATAAATACTAGTTGTAAGACACCGTTTGAGGCAAGCAATAAAGATATTATAATCTTCTGTTGCCCGGCTCCCCAAGGAGCCGGAACCCTAGCCGCCGCACCTAACCCTAGCCGCGACGGCGCCTCATCGCCGGCGCGCCCGCTCCAGCCCTCATCCTCCTCCCCCTTGTCCATACAGTCTACGCCGGAGGCCCGGTAGGAACCCTAGTCCTACCATGAACACATAAAGGCTGCTGGACATGAATGCAGGTCAACTGGCAAGCAAAACAACTCGAAGAATCTGATGACAGGAAATGCTTTGCCTTTTATTGACACAAGTGGTTACCATTCTTCATAGCTTCAAAAAGGACGTCACAGTAATATTTGAATGCTGATATCCTCATTACTCGACAGATGTAGTCTGCGAGATGGTATGGGTATAACTGCAATTATTTTTGTCAAAGTAGCAGTCATGAAAGCTTTAAAAAAAATTACAGTCTAGAGAATGCCAGAAATCTAGAATTAGTTGAACAAACCAAGGAAAATAAAATAAAACCATGATGCAACTGCAAGAGCTATTGATCGAGAAAGCAACCCAAGAGAAATTTAAAAAGAATTAGGCCGATGAATTTAGATTTGATTTTCAGTCAGCCAAAGCATAGTGTTTCACTTGCAGGTATGACAATGCAAAAGTGTGGAAGATGATAATAAACTACTGAAAACTGGTTCTAACAAGATTTCTACAAACCAGTATCTTGTTGTAATAATTACGGAAATGAGAAAAATCTAAACAACATACTGCTAGATTTCTGCAGAGATAGCGCAACAAATCCTCGTAATATTCCCCCTCTTTGCATACTTTACGGGCAAAGCAGTTATTCCATGGCAGTCGTTTTCGTATACAATAATCTACAATCCTGCCATTAAATTATTCAGGAAGCAGAAGATCAGGCATCTGAAGAATCATTCACCATTCGCAAAAACAAAAAGCAATTTCTGCGTCACCTAGTCCGCAACTACGTTACAAGTGTTAGATAGTTCCCCGCAAAAAAAAGTGTTACATATATAGATAGCCTTAGTTATCAACATAAGTTGTTCATAGATGTAGAAAACACGAGGTAATCATTCTACTACATGGACAGATGCAGTTGGAAACCTGTAGAATCGACATAAGTCGACACGTGTGTGTGTGTTATATACCGTTATTGTAACCGGCCGCGTGTAAGATGTGTGATAGTACGATTTGCCAGGCTCACATTGGAATGGATGGCATTTTTACAGATTATGAACTCTGCGGTGTTATACTGCGTGAATTCTTCCTTGAAATTTCCCAAACCATCCACATGAATGGCTAGAGTTTGGATGGGCATCGACAGTTTGTGTTTGCCCAAACCAGCATTCCAACATGCGTGCGTGCTTGCCTTAACAAACAACGATTTCTGTTCTGGAACAGGCAGATTAAAAAGGCTGATGAATGGAGTAGGAGCGATCGACTGCGCGAGAGGGCCATTAACGGGCCCCGGAGGATCGGCGGCCATTAGATTGATCCGCGTTAATCGTACGTACCTGCGGTGCCACTCGTCCTTGGAGACGAGCGCGGCCTGGATGCGCTTGGGGAGGGTCTCCCAAGGGCACTCGTCCCTGATGGCCTTCACCATCATCTGCTCCTCCACCGTCGCCGCCATCTGCTGCTGCATCCTCGCTCGATCTCGTCCTCCCCCTCCTTTGCTTGGCTCGATGGACAATGCGGGCGGACGGAGCGACTCCGATCCTAATCCCGGCGAGAGGAACAAAGAGGGAGAGAGGGGGGAGGAAAAGATAGAAAAGGAAAAGTTGTTCCTCTTCCTACTGGACTGGAAGGGATCGCCTCTTCTAATCTAATCGATCCATACGCGCACCGCGCGCTGATCCAGTTATTCCCAACCCATCCATCGCCCTACTTCCTTCCAAGCACGCCCTCTCCTCAGTGGTCGTGAGCTGTCGCATGTCTCCGAGCAAGGCTTTCGCCGCCGTCTGGAATTGGAGAGGGACTATTTTATAGGCTTCCATGTCTCAGATGAACAGTAAATTCTAACGAAAATGTTAACCCCACGCGTGTGGGTGTCTCGCAACTCGCTCACACGTATGGATCCTCGTCCAACCAATTCTGCACGAATCTTGGCGCGTTTTAGCAGTTTTTGTGTGCCACGTAGGACTAAGCTGGTGTGTGGGCATTCATCCGGTCGCCCACATGTCCTTTTTCACCGCACGGGGGCCTGGTGTGTGGGCGTTTGGCAATTCGCCCACACACTAGTTTCACACACGCAGAGGGGGCTGGTGTGTGGGCGTTTATCACTTCGCCCACACGCCCGTCTCCTAGCCCACACCCAAAGCTGGCAGTTGCCATGTGTTTCTGCAGGTATATGACAACTCTAGCTTTGCTTGTAAGCAGATGGCAACTCTTTTTTACCCGAGTTGTCATGTGTTTTTGTATGGTACATGGCAACTGTCGTAGCGTGCACGTAAGCAGATGGCAACTCTTTCTTTTACATGGCAACTGCCCTAGCGTGCTTGTGAGCACATGGCAACTCTCTCTTTTACCCGAACATGTTTTTTTGTCATGCCTTCTTGTAGTGCTACATGGCAACTGCTAGTATTTAGTGGGTGGCAACTCCAAAGTTTTGAAATCATGGCAATTGCAGTAGATCAGACCATACATGGCAACTGCAGTTGAGCAACCATGGCAACTGTAGTTGTCCGACATGGCTGTTGGGGATCGTAGCAGAATTTTAAAATTTCCTACGCATCACCAAGATCCATCTATGGAGTATACTAGCAACGAGGGGAAAGGAGTGCATCTACATACCCTTGTAGATCGCGAGCGGAAGCGTTCAAGTGAACGGGGTTGATGGAGTCGTACTCGACGTGATCCAAATCACCGATGACCGAGTGCCGAACGGACGGCACCTCCGCGTTCAACACACGTACGGAGCAGCGACGTCTCCTCCTTCTTGATCCAGCAAGGGGGATGGAGAGGTTGATGGAGATCCAGCAGCACGACGGCGTGGTGGTGGAAGTAGCGGGATCCCGGCAGGGCTTCGCCAAGCACAAGCGGGAGGGAGAGGTGTTGCAGGGGGAGAGGGAGGCGCCAGGGGCTGTTGTTTTGCTGCCCTCCCGCCCCCCCCCCCCCCCCCTATATATAGGGTCCCCTGGGGGGCGCCGGCCCTGGGAGATCAGATCTCCAAGGGGGGTGGCGGCCAAGGGGGAAGGGGGGGTGGCTTCCCCCCAAGCCAAGTGGGGCGCCCCCACCCCTAGGGTTTCCAACCCTAGGCGCAGGGGGAGGCCCAAGGGGGGCGCCCCAGCTCACTAAGGGCTGGTTCCCTTCCCACTTCAGCCCATGGGGCCCTCCGGGATAGGTGGCCCCACCCGATGGACGCCCGGGACCCTTCCGGTGGTCCCGGTACAATACCGATAACCCCCGAAACTTTCTCGGTGGCCGAAACTGGACTTCCTATATACAATTCTTCACCTCCGGACCATTCCGGAACTCCTCGTGACGTCCGGGATCTCATCCGGGACTCCGAACAACTTTCGGGTTTCCTCATACTAATATCTCTACAACCCTAGCATCACCGAACCTTAAGTGTGTAGACCCTATGGGTTCGGGAGACATGCAGACATGACCGAGACGCCTCTCCGGTCAATAACCAACAGCGGGATCTGGATACCCATGTTGGCTCCCACATGTTCCACGATGATCTCATCGGATGAACCACGATGTCGAGGATTCAATCAATCCCGTATACAATTCCCTTTGTCAATCGGTATGTTACTTGCCCGAGATTCGATGTCGGTATCTCAATACCTTGTTCAATCTCGTTACCGGCAAGTCTCTTTACTCGTACCATAATGCATGATCCCGTGACTAACTCCTTAGTCACATTGAGCTCATTATGATGATGCATTACCGAGTGGGCCCAGAGATACCTCTCCGTCAAACGGCGTGACAAATCCCAGTCTCGATTCGTGCCAACCCAACAGACACTTTCGGAGATACCCGTAGTGCACCTTTATAGCCACCCAGTTACGTTGTGATGTTTGGCACACCCAAAGCACTCCTACGGTATCCGGGAGTTGCACAATCTCATGGTCTAAGGAAATGATACTTGACAATTGGAAAAGCTCTAGCAAACGAACTACACGATCTTTGTGCTATGCTTAGAATTGTGTCTTGTCCATCACATCATACACCTTATGATGTGATCCCGTTATCAATGACATCCAATGTCCATAGTCAGGAAACCATGACTATCTGTTGATCAACGAGCTAGTCAACTAGAGGCTTACTAGGGACACGTTGTGGTCTATGTATTCACACATGTATTACGATTTCCGGATAACACAATTACAGCATGAACAATAGACAATTATCATGAACAAAGAAATATAATAATAACCATTTTATTATTGCCTCTAGGGCATATTTCCAACAGTCTCCCACTTGCACTAGAGTCAATAATCTAGTTACATTGTGATGAATCGAACACCCATAGAGTTCTGGTGTTGATCATGTTTTGCCCTAGGGAGAGGTTTAGTCAACGGATCTGCCACATTCAGGTCCGTATGTACTTTACAAATATCTATGTCTCCATTTTAAACACTTTCACGAATGGAGTTGAAGCGACACTTGATATGCCTGGTCTTCCTGTGAAATCTGGGCTCCTTGGCAAGGGCAATAGCTCCAGTGTTGTCACAGAAGAGAGTCATCGGGCCCGACGCATTGGGAATCACCCCTAGGTCGGTAATGAACTCCTTCATCCAGATTGCTTCTTGCGCTGCCTCTGAGGCTGCCATGTACTCCGCTTCACATGTAGATCCCACCACGACGCTTTGCTTGCAACTGCACCAGCTTACTGCCCCTCCATTCAAAATATACACGTATCCGGTTTGTGACTTAGAGTCATCCAGATCTGTGTCGAAGCTAGCGTCGACGTAACCCTTTATGACGAGCTCTTCGTCACCTCCATATACGAGAAACATATCCTTAGTCCTTTTCAGGTACTTTAGGATGTTCTTGACCGTTGTCCAGTGTTCCATGCCGGGATTACTTTGGTACCTTCCTACCAAACTTACGGCAAGGTTCACATCAGGTCTGGTACACAGCATGGCATACATAATAGACCCTATGGCCGAGGCATAGGGGATGACATTCATCTTTTCTCTATCTTCTGCCGTGGTCGGGCATTGAGCCGTGCTCAATTGCACACCTTGCAATACAGGCAAGAACCCCTTCTTGGACTGGTCCATATTGAACTTCTTCAATATCTTGTCAAGGTACGTACTCTGTGAAAGACCAATGAGGCGTCTTGATCTATCTCTATAGATCTTGATGCCTAATATATAAGCAGCTTCTCCAAGGTCCTTCATTGAAAAACACTTATTCAAGTAGGCCTTTATACTTTCCAAGAATTCTATATCATTTCCCATCAATAGTATGTCATCCACATATAATAAGAGAAATGCTACAGAGCTCCCACTCACTTTCTTGTAAACACAGGCTTCTCCATAAGACTGTGTAAACCCAAACGCTTTGATCATCTCATCAAAACGAATGTTCCAACTCCGAGATGCTTGCACCAGCCCATAGATGGAGCGCTGGAGCTTGCATACCTTGTTAGCATTCTTAGGATCGACAAAACCTTCCGACTGCATCATATACAATTCTTCCTTAAGAAAGTCGTTAAGGAATGCCGTTTTGACGTCCATTTGCCATATCTCATAATCATAGAATGCGGCAATTGCTAACATGATTCGGACGGACTTCAGCTTCGCTACGGGTGAGAAAGTCTCATCGTAGTCAACCCCTTGAACTTGTCGATAACCCTTAGCGACAAGTCGAGCCTTATAGATGGTCACATTACCATCCGAGTCTGTCTTCTTCTTAAAGATCCATTTATTTTCTATGGCTCGCCGATCATCGGGCAAGTCAGTCAAAGTCCATACTTCGTTTTCATACATGGATCCTATCTCGGATTTCATGGCTTCTAGCCATTTGTCGGAATCCGGGCCCGCCATCGCTTCTTCATAGTTCGAAGGTTCACCGTTGTCTAACAACATGATTTCCAGGACAGGGTTGCCGTACCACTCTGGTGCGGAACGTGTCCTTGTGGACCTTCGAAGTTCAGCAGTAACTTGATCCGAAGCTTCATGATCATCATCATTAACTTCCTCCCCAGTCGGTGTAGGCACCACAGGAACATCTTCCCGCGCTGCGCTACTTTCCGGTTCGGAAGGGGCGACTATCACCTCATCAAGTTCCACTTTCCTCCCACTTAATTCTTTCGAGAGAAACTCTTTCTCCAGAAAGGACCCGTTCTTGGCAACAAAGATCTTGCCTTCGGATCTGAGGTAGAAGGTATACCCAATGGTTTCCTTAGGGTATCCTATGAAGACGCATTTTTCCGACTTGGGTTCGAGCTTTTCAGGTTGAAGTTTCTTGACATAAGCATCGCATCCCCAAACTTTTAGAAACGACAGCTTAGGTTTCTTCCCAAACCATAATTCATACGGTGTCGTCTCAACGGATTTCGACGGAGCCCTGTTTAAAGTGAATGCAGCAGTCTCTAAAGCATAGTCCCAAAATGAGAGCGGTAGATCGGTAAGAGACATCATAGATCGCACCATATCTAATAGAGTGCGATTACGACGTTCGGACACACCATTTCGCTGAGGTGTTCCAGGCGGCGTGAGTTGTGAAACGATTCCACATTTCCTTAAGTGCGTACCAAATTCGTGACTTAAATATTCTCCTCCACGATCTGACCGTAAGAACTTTATTTTCCTGTCACGTTGATTCTCAACCTCACTCTGAAATTCCTTAAACTTTTCAAAGGTCTCAGACTTGTGTTTCATTAGGTAGACATACCCATGTCTACTTAAGTCATCAGTGAGAGTGAGAACATAACGATAGCCTCCGCGAGCCTCAACACTCATTGGACCGCACACATCGGTATGTATGATTTCCAATAAGTTGGTTGCTCGCTCCATTGTTCCGGAGAACGGAGTCTTGGTCATCTTACCCATGAGGCATGGTTCGCACGTGTCAAATGATTCGTAATCAAGAGACTCCAAAAGTCCATCTGCATGGAGCTTCTTCATGCGCTTGACGCCAATGTGACCAAGGCAGCAGTGCCACAAGTATGTGGGACTATCGTTATCAACTTTACATCTTTTTGTATTCACACTATGAATATGTGTAACATCACGTTCGAGATTCATCAAGAATAAACCATTGACCAGCGGGGCATGACCATAAAACATATCTCTCATATAAATAGAACAACCATTATTCTCGGATTTAAATGAGTAGCCATCTCGAATTAAACGAGATCCAGATACAACGTTCATGCTCAAAGCTGGCACTAAATAACAATTATTGAGGTTTAAAACTAATCCCGTAGGTAAATGCAGAGGTAGCGTGCCGACGGCGATCACATCGACCTTGGAACCATTCCCGACGCGCATCGTCACCTCGTCCTTCGCCAGTCTCCGCTTATTCCGCAGCTCCTGTTTTGAGTTACAAATATGAGCAACCGCACCGGTATCAAATACCCAGGAGCTACTACGAGTACTGGTAAGGTACACATCAATTACATGTATATCACATATACCTTTGGTGTTGCCGGCCTTCTTGTCCGCTAAGTATTTGGGGCAGTTCCGCTTCCAGTGACCACTTCCCTTGCATTAAAAGCACTCAGTCTCAGGCTTGGGTCCATTCCTTGGCTTCTTCCCGGCAACTGGTTTACCAGGCGCGGCAACTCCCTTGCCGTCTTTCTTGAAGTTCTTCTTACCCTTGCCTTTCTTAAACTTAGTGGTTTTATTCACCATCAACATTTGATGTTCCTTTTTGATCTCCACCTCTGCTGATTTCAGCATTGAATATACCTCAGGGATGGTCTTTTCCATCCCCTGCATATTGAAGTTCATCACAAAGCTCTTGTAGCTCGGTGGAAGCGACTGAAGGATTCTGTCAATGACCGCGTCATCCGGGAGATTGACTCCCAGCTGAGACAAGCAGTTGTGTAACCCAGACATTCTGAGTATGTGCTCACTGACAGAACTATTTTCCTCCATTTTACAACTGAAGAACTTGTCGGAGACTTCATATCTCTCGACCCGGGCATGAGCTTGGAAAACCATTTTCAGCTCTTCGAACATCTCATATGCTCCATGTTTCTCAAAACGCTTTTGGAGCCCCGGTTCTAAGCTGTAAAGCATGCCGCACTGAACGAGGGAGTAATCATCAGCACGTGATTGCCAAGCGTTCATAATGTCTTGGTTCTCTGGGATGGGTGCATCACCTAGCGGTGCTTCTAGGACATAATCTTTCTTGGCAGCTATGAGGATGATCCTCAGGTTCCGGACCCAGTCCGTATAGTTGCTGCCATCATCTTTCAGCTTGGTTTTCTCTAGGAACGCGTTGAAGTTGAGGACAACATGGGCCATTTGATCTACAAGACATATTGTAAAGATTTTAGACTAAGTTCATGATAATTAAGTTCATCTAATCAAATTATTCAATGAACTCCCACTCAGATAGACATCCCTCTAGTCATCTAAGTGAAACATGATCCGAGTTAACTAGGCCGTGTCCGATCATCACGTGAGACGGACTAGTCAAGATCGGTGAACATCTCCATGTTGATCGTATCTTCTATACGACTCATGCTCGACCTTTCGGTTTTCCGTGTTCCGAGGCCATGTCTGTACATGCTAGGCTCGTCAAGTCAACCTAAGTGTATTGCGTGTGTTCCGAGGCCATGTCTGTACATGCCAGGCTCGTCAACACCCGATGTATGCGAACGTTAGAATCTATCACACCCAATCATCACGTGGTGCTTCGAAACAACGAACCTTCCAAACGGTGCACAGTTAGGGGGAACACTTTCTTGAAATTATTATAAGGGATCATCTTACTTACGACCGTCGTTCTAAGCAAATAAGATGCAAAACATGATAAACATCACATGTAATCAAATAGTGACATGATATGGCCAATATCATTTTGCTCTTTTGATCTCCATCTTCGGGGCGCCATGATCATCTTTGTCACCGGCATGACACCATGATCTCCATCATTGTGTCTTCATGAAGTTGTCACGCCAACGATTACTTCTACTTCTATGGCTAACGCGTTTAGCAATAAAGTAAAGTAATTTACATGGCGTTATTCAATGACACGCAGGTCATACAAAAATAAAGACAACTCCTATGGCTCCTGCGGGTTGTCATACTCATCGACATGCAAGTCGTGATTCCTATTACAAGAATATGATCAATTTCATACATCACATATATCATTCATCACATCTTCTGGCCATATCACATCACAAGACACTTGCTGCAAAAACAAGTTAGACGACCTCTAATTGTTGTTGCATGTTTTTTACGTGGCTTCTATAGGTTTCTAGCAAGAACGTTTCTTACCTACGTAAAACCACAACGTGATATGCCAATTACTATTTACCCTTCATAAGGACCCTTTTCATCGAATCCGATCCGACTAAAGTGGGAGAGACAGACACCCGCTAGCCACCTTATGCAACTAGTGCATGTCAGTCGGTGGAACCTGTCTCACGTAAGCGTACGTGTAAGGTCGGTCCGGGCCGCTTCATCCCACAATGCCGCCGAATCAAGATAAGACTAGTAGCGGCAAGTAAATTGACATGATCTACGCCCATAACTGCTTTGTGTTCTACTCGTGCATAGTGACTACGCATAGGCCTGGCTCATGATGCCACTGTTGGGGATCGTAGCAGAATTCTAAAATTTCCTACGCATCACCAAGATCCATCTATGGAGTATACTAGCAACGAGGGGAAAGGAGTGCATCTACATACCCTTGTAGATCGCGAGCGGAAGCGTTCAAGTGAACGGGGTTGATGGATTCGTACTCGCCGTGATCCAAATCACCGATGACCGAGTGCCGAACGGACGGCACCTCCGCGTTCAACACACGTACGGAGCAGCGACGTCTCCTCCTTCTTGATCCAGCAAGGGGGATGGAGAGGTTGATGGAGATCCAGCAGCACGACGGCGTGGTGGTGGAAGTAGCGGGATCCCGGCAGGGCTTCGCCAAGCACAAGCGGGAGGGAGAGGTGTTGCAGGGGGAGAGGGAGGCGCCAGGGGCTGTTGTTTTGCTGCCCTCCCGCCCCCCCCCCCCACTATATATAGGGTCCCATGGGGGGGCGCCGGCCCTGGGAGATCAGATCTCCAAGGGGGGCGGCGGCCAAGGGGGAAGGGGGGGTGGCTTCCCCCCCAAGCCAAGTGGGGCGCCCCCCACCCCTAGGGTTTCCAACCCTAGGCGCAGGGGGAGGCCCAAGGGGGGCGCCCCAGCTCACTAAGGGCTGGTTCCCTTCCCACTTCAGACCATTCCAGAACTCCTCGTGACGTTCGGGATCTCATCCGGGACTCCAAACAACTTTCGGGTTTCCGCATACTAATATCTCTACAACCCTAGCATCACCGAACCTTAAGTGTGTAGACCCTACGGGTTCGGGAGACATGCAGACATGACCGAGACGCCTCTCCGGTCAATAACCAACAGCGGGATCTGGATACCCATGTTGGCTCCCACATGTTCCACGATGATCTCATCGGATGAACCACGATGTCGAGGATTCAATCAATCCCGTATACAATTCCCTTTGTCAATCGGTATGTTACTTGCCCGAGATTCGATGTCGGTATCTCAATACCTTGTTCAATCTCGTTACCGGCAAGTCTCTTTACTCGTACCATAATGCATGATCCCGTGACTAACTCCTTAGTCACATTGAGCTCATTATGATGATGCATTACCGAGTGGGCCCAGAGATACCTCTCCGTCAAACGGCGTGACAAATCCCAGTCTCGATTCGTGCCAACCCAACAGACACTTTCGGAGATACCCGTAGTGCACCTTTATAGCCACCCAGTTACGTTGTGACGTTTGGCACACCCAAAGCACTCCTACGGTATCCGGGAGTTGCACAATCTCATGGTCTAAGGAAATGATACTTGACAATTGGAAAAGCTCTAGCAAACGAACTACACGATCTTTATGCTATGCTTAGGATTGGGTCTTGTCCATCACATCATACACCTTATGATGTGCTCCCGTTATCAATGACATCCAATGTCCATAGTCAGGAAACCATGACTATCTGTTGATCAACGAGCTAGTCAACTAGAGGCTTACTAGGGACACGTTGTGGTCTATGTATTCACACATGTATTACGATTTCCGGATAACACAATTACAGCATGAACAATAGACAATTATCATGAACAAAGAAATATAATAATAACCATTTTATTATTGCCTCTAGGGCATATTTCCAACAATGGCAACCGAAGTTCAGCGACATGGCAACTGCAGTTAAACGAACATGGATGAGGGTCTGGACCATGGCAACTGCGGGACGCGCGGTGACTGTCACGCGGGCATGCGGGACCACGAGGTACGAGGCCTGACGTACGGGGCGTGTGGGCGTTATCTATTTCGCCCACACGCACGGTGTGAGAGGGATCGGGAGGGAAAAAAGAGGTGTGTGGGCATTACTTTTTTTGCCCACACGTGGGTGTGTGAGCTGTTCCTCTTATACACCACACAAAATGTGTGGGCAGCCCCCCTATCGCCCACACGTGTGACACTTATCGGCGTCCAATTCTAAAAAGAAGTAACAAATTTAAAGTATTCTGATTTTTTTTGCAAAAAACATTGATGTTTTTGTCTACACGCGTGCAACTTATTGCCATGAAATCATATTTTTGGAGGTGTGCACAAAAAAAATCAAAGTAATGCTCCGAAATGCTTCTAAACACCCTTTTTGGAGCATCGGTTTTTTTTGCCCACACCTCCCAAAATGTAATTCCATCATGAAAATTTGCACACATGTAGAAAAAACATCAATATTTCTTGCCAAAAAATTTCAAATTTTTTACTATATTTTTGAATTTTACTGTTCACGCGAGACCATATGAGCTCGAGCTCACATACTCCATGTCCCTTCCATGCACACATATATCATAGGACTGCACTACATACGCATGTAGGTCTTGCCGTGTTGCGCCCTAATCCTCCTCCCTCGTGTCGTGTTTGGATCATTGTCGACTGTTGTTCAGGCCATTACAGTGCATGTTTTCCTACTTTCTTGCCCCCGACGCTTTTGCTAGTCTAGCTATATTGGGTTTGTTGGTCTACTAGTCGTGGATCAACGAATGGTTGGCAATCTTAGGTTGGTTTGGTTCTTTAGTCAAGGTCGGTTGTTTTTAAAATTCAAAAATATTTTTTCCGCTTGCCTAAACTGCGCGACCCAGCGTGCAGGAGGCCACTGCCCCGTTTTTTACTTCTTTCCTCTTCGTTTTATAATTTATTTATTTATTACTTTTTGTTTATACTCCCAAATATTCTAAATATATATATCACAGAAAATACTTACATGAATTTTGAAAAGTGTTAACCATGCATTTGAAAAATATTAAATGTGTATACAAAATAAATCTGATGTACAAGAAAAATGCATACTAAAAAAGTACAATGTGCATGGAAAAAGGTAGACATAAGAAATATAAGTTTTTATAAATGTTAACCATATTTTTGAAATATGGTAAACTTGTATATAACAAATGTTCCTGGTGTATACAAAAAATATATAATGCATATGAAAAAAAAAAGTAGACAACCTAAAATATGTATTTAAAAAAATATTAATCATGCATTTGCAAAATGTTAAATGTGTATATAAAAAATGTTAAACATCTATAGAAAAATATATCAGATGTACAATAAAAATGCACGATGTGCACGAATAAATTAGACATCAAAACATATATTTTAAAAAATGTTTTATTATATATATGATAAATTTTAAACATGTATTAAAAAGGTACAATGTGTTCGAAAACAATAGACACCGAGACATTTATTTGAGAAACATTGTTAATCATTTATTTAAAAATGTCAAATGTCTATTAAAATGTTCTTGACGTGTACGAAAAATGTAGACATGTGTTGAAAAAAGAGAAGAAAGAAAAACAAAAGAAACAAAAAAGAACAAAAAACACAAAGAAAATCTATAGCGAGCGAGTCCTAGGCTAATGGGCCAGCCCGCTCACACCGCGCCTGATGCGTGAGCAGCTTCCATCTCGCGTCATGCAAGATATAGCTCTCACGCTCCCCGACAATTTGACACAGAGTGCATAAAATAAGAAATCCCTTATACCTACTACCAATGGGCTCGGCCCTTATTGTCCTATATGACAACAATTTGGACATTCCTATTTGGCGCTTATAGCACCACATAACACCCTAACGCTGCGTGGCGCACACCTTGCGAGTGCTTAGTTTCCTTTACAGGTAGGGCCATGTAGGTGCTACCAGGTCCGTTTTTAGGAAGCTTCTGTGCATCCTAAAAAAACTTCCATACTATTTTAAGGCTTTTGGATCTTTTTTCTCTTCCTAGTTTAAGTCGCTTTTGCTTCGTTTTGTTTGGTTTTCATTTTCTCCTTTTTCCCTTTGTTTTTTTTCCTTTTAAAAAATATTTTTATCTAACTCAAAAAGTGTTTTTAAAGGAGTGAATACTTTTCTAAATTATGACCATTTTAAAAATATATGAAAATATTAAATCTATTATTTTAAAAATGTGAATAGTTTCTTGAACCATCAATTGATACAAAAAATCGGGTGTCAATTTTTCCCTGAACCATCAACTGATGGTTTTCCTTCTAAACAGTGAGTGAGTCGGAGAGAAGTTGAGCTAGGCAAGGCGAGCACCTTTGTGATGGACGATGCTTAAGGCGCTCCCCGACAATTTGATGCAAATCGTGTCAAATAGGAAATTCCTTATACTAGATGACCCGGACCACATCACATCCCATGTGGGTAGCAATTTGGAAATTCCCTATACTAGATGTTGGGCTACTACTACCGTCCCCGGCCCATATCACATCATATGTAACAACAATTTAGAAATTCCTATTTGGCGCTTACAGCGCCGAATAACACTCTAACGCTACATGGCTTACACCCTACGAGGGTTTAGTTTCCTTACCGGCTTGCCCATGTAGGTGCTACAAGGTCCGGTTTTAGGACGCTTCTATACATCCCTAAAAACACTTCCATGCCATTTTTGGAGTCTTCAGGTCCTTTATTCCTTTTCGCTTTCTGGTTTTTAGTTGATTTTGTTAGGTTTTCCTTTTATTTTCCTTTTCCCCCTTTTCGTCCCTTAAAAAAATGTTTATTTACCAAACTCACTAATTGTTTTTATAAATTCATGATTTTTTTTAAATCTAACTATTTTCAAAGTATATATATATTTGATAAATCATAGAACACTGGATGTCAATTTATTTTCTGAACCATAATTGCTGGATTTCCTCTGAATGGTGAGCGAATCGAGCGAGGCAAGGCGAGCGCCTTTGTGCTAGACGTTGCTTAAGGTGCTCCCCTACAATTTGGCGCAAAGTGCGTCAAATAGGAAATTTCCTTTACTAGACGCTCGCTGGACTGCCTGATTTAATTTAGTTGTAGACCCAGCCCGATTCTAGCCCACTGAAAAATAATTGCCGAGGGCCACCGAGGTTGCACCGTTTTTTATTTTTGAACTTTGCAGCATTTTTTTTTCTGGGGAGTAAAGCAAGAACATGTCGGCGCTGGCAACTAGGGTAGAATGTTCGGCAGCAAAGCGTCGATCGCACGCGACTGGCAGCCACCATACCAGGCGGGCGGCGCCGAGCAGAGGCAGAGCCCAGAGCCAGAAGCTCTGCCCGAACAGGTCGACGCGAGTGATGTCACATGACACCGACCGGCGCACCTTTCAGCTCTAGCTCCCACTTGCTCGGTCAGTGCGCAGTTTGGCGAGCACACACACACAACAGGTGGCGCGTCACGCCTCAACACCCGCAACGAATCCAGGTACCCTGTCGCCCTCGTCGTCGCCTGGACCGACGCGCGCGATTCCATATTTCTTCCCGGCCCCAGCTACCAGCTTCCGCTAGTATAGCCGCAGTTTCTACTACTTCCACCTCGTTGACCCCTCGCCCGTGCCGTTCCGGCGCGGCGTCCATCCGGGTTGGTGCTACTCATATGATCGGACGCTCACGGCTTTGGCAGAAAGGACCAACGAATAATGTTCGCTCCTATGTACTGAAATATTTTTCTTTCTTTCTTTAGAGCGACCTGTTCAGTTATAAATCGCTAGCTCGCCGATCGCTATCTGCTATAAAATACTGTTAGCTGCCCCAGGAGCAGAGCAAACATGCCAGGCTTCATCATCAAGCAAAAATGCGAATGATGAGGCGACCCAATTGTCCAATTCAGAAAGGAAAAGCGTGCAGGGAGACGGTTGTTCGTCCACGTGCCATTTCGCTATTATTCAATTCCAACATGGATTACATAACGTAGTACTGTACTACGGTTGTTCAGTTAGAGGCAGGAGAGCTAGCTGTCGGTTTCGATCCTTTCCGGTGCGTTCAAGTGTGATCCGATCCAGATCAGGAGGGGATCCTAGATCCAGGGTCGAGTTTGTGCGTATGTTTTAGTCCTATGTTTTCTAGGTTTTCGAATTTCCTCTCTAAACGTCATGGTGGACGGACGTCGATGGTGCTCGTAGGAATAATGGTCTCCTGGTTTGTGCTCCTACTCATCCAAGGTGTTATTGGCACTTGCGAGAGGTTTTTCGAGTCCAAGCTGTTGGAGCGGCTTCGATCTGGCGTTTGCGTCTTGGCGTGGTAGGTGAGATGGGTTGTTCTTGGAGTGCCGCGGTGATGACTGTTGCGGACCTGCGGAAGACGGTGGGGGATTCGTCTGTCTGATAAAC